>NW_027204326.1:1212500-1494650 GCF_024711535.1 Dipodomys merriami
TACTTGTCCTGAAGGCCCCACCCTGAGGAGGAGGGATGTCCTCTAACCAGTCTGTTCTCTAACCAGGGCAGGTAGCTCACAGAATAGCACCACTCATTGAACACAAAACACTCATTCCAAGGCAGATGGATGGATGGATGGATGGATGGATGGATGGATGGATGGATGGATGGATGGATGGATGGATGGGTGGATGGATGGATGGATGGGTAGATGGATGGATGGGTAGGTAGCTGGGTAGATGGGTGGATGGATGGGTGGTGAGTGGGTAGCTGGGTAGATGGGTGGGTGGATAGGTAGATGGGTGGGTGGGTAGATGTGTGGATAGATGGATGCATTGATGGGTGGTGGGTGGGTGGATGAATGGATGGATGAATGAGTGGGAGAATGGATGGATGGATGGATGGGTAGATGGATGGGTGGGTGGGTAACTGGATTGATGGATGGATGGATGGATGGATAGGTGGATGGATGGATGGATGGATGGATGGATGGATGGATGGATGGATGGATGGGTGGTGAGTGGGTAGCTGGGTAGATGGGTGAGTGGATAGGTGGGTGGGTGGGTGGGTAGATATGTAGATAGATGGATGGATGGGTGGTGGGTAGAAAGATGGGTGGGTGGATGAATGGATGGGTGAATCAGTGGGAGAATGGATGGATGGGTGGGTGGGTGGGTGGGTGGGTGGGTGGGTGGATGGGTGGATGGGTGGATAGATGGATGGGTGGGTGGGTACTGGGATACCCAGGCTATTGCTGACTATCCCCTCCATCTCTGTCTTTTTTCTCTCTGACTTTTTAAAGTTCTTGAATCAATTTTTTATCTTAATCTTAGGTTGTCATGGAGTTTCTGCCTTTGTTGTTATAGTTAAGCTGGTTTTGAGTCACTGTTATGTCATAAGAGGTCATTGTGAAGAACGAAACACACTCCCTGCAGCTGCACACTTTTAGAAGAAATTAGTGGGTTCTTCACACAATCCACAAGGCCTCTCTCAAGAAGTGAGCCACGGCAGCGCCCATGGGCGATGGTACCCTTGGCCTCACTTCTCACCTGTGCTGCTCTCCACACTGCTCCCCACACTCCAGTTGTAACCGTGGCCCCTCATTTCTCACACTCTCAAGATTCTTTCCTTTAAGTCTTGCCAAGAAAGAAAAATCCCCAGTCAATGTAGAATGGCCTAGAGCCATCGTCAGACTGGAACCTTCCGATACCCAAGCAGCTCATCACTGTCCCCCAGGGCAGGGAACCCCAAGTCCACCATGTCTGTTTCTAGATCATCAACTTCTCCACACACCTCCCACACACACAGAATCTAGCAGGTGGCCAAGGACCACTTCCAGTCCTGACTGACTACGCTTCTTTCGCCCACCACTCCCTTAATTTGCAAAAGAAGGAGATCCTACCAACCTAGTTACTGTCCAAATGAGATTCTTGGCAAATGGCGTAACAGGCCCACTGGTTTTAGAGTCTGAATAAAATCTCAGGTCCCTTTGGGGCGCAGTGGAGATTACCTAGCATGAAGTCAGAGGTCCCGACCCACAGCACTACAGCTAAGCTTGCAGACCTGAAGAAAGCAATGTTTTCAATGGTTTGTTTCTCGCACCTACACTGCCCTCCTTGGCCTCTTCCAAATCCTACCCATCTTTTCCCACGAGGCTTCCATGGTGGTTCGGCCCTCCTGAATCTGCTCAGCCTGGGAATCCACGTCACTTCTGGCTCTTCGAATTAGCATTTAATTACAAGGCTGTCCTGTCTGTTCGCCACTTTTGCAAGTAGGTTATTCTGGTCTCCCTGAGTGGATGCAGTAGGCAGAGCCGCTGACTGTCTCCCTCTGCTCCTGGGTCCTGCCCAAGAGACCAGGTGTGTGCTCAGCCGTCAGAGGGGGGAGGGTGACATGCTCACCCGCCGGCCGGCCCGCCCCTCTGGCGTGGACCTCTTCATGAGGAATAGGAGTCCTCAGCAGACGCCATACCTAAACCTCCATCCTACTGCTCCATCCACATCTCCTGCCCCAGGTCATCACACCCGAACAACTCTCCATCCGTGTATACCTGCCCAAGCCGTCATACCTGGACTGACCCGTCTACCAGGGTACACCTGCCCAGGGAATGCTGCAGAGACTAACTGCTTACATTAGATTAAACTGAGACCAATGGAGCAAGCTACTCAGGTACTGCACACAAAGCAGTATCAGCCTCCATGGGCTCTTCATAGGGAACAAAGGCCTCCATCTTCACTCACTGCTTTCTCTTTACTGGCTCAGAAGCCAGGCAGGATCCTCTGAGGGCTGCCGTAGCCAGACTAGACAGAGCAGGGTGCAGTGGAAAGAGAGAGTCAGCTTTGAAGACACTGCAAAGGGCAAAGTCTGTGTTCGTGAGATAGCCAGGCGAGCTGGAGACAGGAAGGACAGATGCGAGGAAAGTAGGGGGCGTGTGGGGAGAGTCCACCATGGTGGGCATTCTGTGAAATGCAGGGGGCAAGGGGTGTGTGACAAAGGGAAGGGCCAAGGGGCAGTGAGTTCCCAGACTGGCAGGGCTTCCTCGTGGGTACCTGATGGGAGGGACTAGGGCAGGGAGGGGGACAGGGAGGAAGACAAGTTACATAGAAATAAAAACAACTCAGAGCTGAGCTGTGGATGGGAGCCTGGAGAAGGAAACGTCCATCCAAGAGGGAGGAGCAGGAAAGGCAGAGCTCCGAGAAAAAAGAGCCTGAAAAGTGCTTGAAATGTGGGGACCAGTGGCTCACACCTGCAATCCCAGCTACTCAAGAAGCTGAATGAGACTGGAGGACCACAGGTACACACCTGCCCAGGCAAGGAAGTCCAGGAGACTCATTTCCAATTAGCCATGATGAAGCCAGAAGTGGAGCTGTGGCTCGAGTGATAGAGCACTAATCATGAGCAAAAATGCTCAGGAAAAATGTCCAGGCCCTGAGTTTAAACACCAGGACTGGCACGCGCGCGCACGCGCGCACACACACACACACACACACACACACACGAAAACAAAAAAACTAAGGGACAGTGCTTAGGCCCTGAAATGTCCAGGCCCTGAGTTTAAACACCAGGACTGGCACGCGCGCGCACGCGCACACACCTGAAATGTCCAGGCCCTGAGTTTAAACACCAGGACTGGCACGCACGCACGCGCGCACACACACACACACACACACACACACACACACACACACACACAAACTAAGGGACAGTGCTTAGGCCCTGAAATGTCCAGGCCCTGAGTTTAAACACCAGGACTGGCACGCATGCACACACACACACACATACACACACACACACACACAAACACACACACACACACACACACACACACACACACACACACACACACACAGAAAAACAAAAAACTAAGGGACAGTGCTTAGGCCCTGAGTTCAAGCCCAGCACTGATTTAAGGAAACTATTTTCCCAGCAGCATTTCTCAAAGAATGAGCCTTCTGCCCATGTTATTTTTTCTAATACACTTGGGATGAACACTTTCACATTCTTATTTCTAATTTCAATGTAAAACCAATGTGATCGTCTAGCACTACAGACATTATGAGAAAAAGACTCAACCCCCAGTGATTGCAAAGAAAAAGGCCCAAAAGCATGGGGCCATACTGCCTTCTTCTGCATCCATGCATTCTTCTTTTTTCACTTTCATTTATTTGTTCAATAAATGCACATAACTTTGCTTTCACTGGTTTTAATTATTCACACAGAAGAAAGTACAAGCCGGAAGCTGGTGATTCATGCCTATAATCTTAGCTACTCAGGAGGCTAAAATCTGTGGAACACAGTTCCAAGACAGCCTGGTCAGGAAAGTCTGTGAGACTCTTATCTCCAGTTAGTCACCAAAATACCAGATGTGGAGCTGTGGCGTAAGTGGTAGAGCACCAGCTTTGAGCACAAAAAGCTAAGGGACAGCACCCAGGCCCTTGAATTCAAGCCCTAGTTCTGGCATGGAAGGGAAGAAAAATAAAGAAAGCACCTACATCAAGTTTACTCTAAAATATTATATTCTTCCACACTAAACTAACTGGACGCAGTTTTCTACTTCCTGCATTAAATAGGGCCTGTTCTCAGTCATCACTCGGAGGCCAAAAACACAAATTCAAAAGGCCAACAACAGTTGATCTGCCCGGTGCTCAGCTGCCACGGTAATGGACAGTGAGTGCCCACCTCCCCCAGGAACCTGAGCAATCATCATCAGAAGCAAAGGACTGCAGTCTTTCTGTGTGACTTCAGCTTGTGCATGCACCTGTGCCTGGAACATTCCGTGGACCAGAAATGATGTGGTAGTGGGCGGGCTTGTGGATCGAGCCTCACGCCTCTGACTGCGTGCTCACAGGGGCCATCAAACTGTTTAGCTTATCGAGGGAGACAATGACCCTAGTGACCCACGCATGAGTACACATGTGCGAATGCACCCGCACGTGCGTGTACGCGTGCACACATGTACGCACGCATGTGCAGCCTGCTCTTGATGAAATGATCTGGTCCTTCATTTCTGAACGATCAGGTGCCCCTTGCCCCTGGCAGGAAAAGTATGGCATCAGCACCTTGGAAGCGGTCTTTCTGTCACCTGCGAGTGAAGCTCAGCCTCTCCCGGCAGCCTACCACACGCAATGCAACCAAAAGCTACGCTCCTGCCTACTTCATGCACCTCTGGTGTTTCTGAGGAAAGGCGTGGCTGGCGTCCTGTGAGGCTCTGGGGAAGCATTCATCTCCCCGAAGATTGTCACTACACACGTGGCCACAGAGCATCCTCCAAGGGAGGGGTGGTCTGCCTGGGTTCCCACACCTGTGCGTTCACACTTAGTCTCAAACCTTAGACAGCGGCCAAACGTCTTCTGAGGATAGTATTGGGACCCAACAGGCTGACCACCACGGGCTTGAAGACTGTCAGACCCTGCTCTCTAAACCTCAGTCCGTGCCTCACCTTCCACAAGCATGCCTTGTGTGGCAGTGAGACAGGCACAATACGCCACAGGCTGCACAAGGCAGGAGGAACACAGAGAACAGAGAACGCGAGATGCGTGGGCTGCTCGCACTGGGCACGTTCAGCACGTGTTGGCTGGAGGATGACCTGCAGGGTCATTCTAGGCTGCTAGAGATGACTGTCTGACCTAGACAGAAGTCCCGTTTGTCTTCTAAACATAAAATTCACAGAAGCAAGTGTAACTTCAATCACTCAGCAGGGTGCATGTAGGGCTTCAAAAACCTTTTGAATTACAAAGGTTTTTAAACACACTGGTACTAATTTAATCATTATTAGTATTTTGACATATTTGCTTCAGATCTCTTTAGAAATGAGAAAGATACAGGCCAGGCAATGGTGGCTCACACCTGTAATTCTAGCTACTCAGGAGGCAGAGAGCTGAGGATCGCAGTTCAAAGCCAGCCTGAGCAGAAAAATTCATGAGATTTTTACCTCCAGTAGCAAAAAGCCAGAAGTGGAGGTGTGGCTCACATGGTAGAGTGTAAGCCTTAAGAAGACAAAAAGAGGCAAGAGCATGAAGCCCCCAAGGTCAAGCTCCAGTCAGCACAAGCACCCACATGTGCACGCGCACCGGCGCATATACACACAATGCAGAGATAGGCAAGTCCTCTTCACAATTAATATTGTTTTGCCTATTTATAAACATTACATAAAGCCAAATGGTAGTAGCTCATTCCTGCTATCCTAGCTACTCAGAAAGCTGACATCCTGAGCATCTTAGTTCAAGGCTAGCCCAGATAGAAAAGTCTATGGAATTCCATCTCTGAAATAATCAACAAAAAGCTAGGCTAGAGGTGTGGCTCAAGTGGTAGAACGTCAGCAGAGCAAACAAGCTGAGCAAGAGCAAAGCCCTGAAGTTCAAACTCCCTAGTCCTAATAATAAATACATAAACAAACAAATGAATAAATAGAAATGACCTTTCCTGAACATCTTTCAGCAGCTATCTTGGTTCACTGGACATTTGGTTTGAGATATTCATCCATATGAAGACAGTCTGTGTGCAGAACAAGTTAATAGTGGCATAGTGTTCTACTACTGCATCGCATGGCAATTCCTCTCTCCCCCTGCACAGGCTATGTGGTTGCTGGTACAGCCAACATGGCATCAATGTTTTTGTAACCCTTCCGACACAGCCATGAGAAATTCCCTGGGGTATGTCCCTACAAGGGGACTTTTGGTCTCAAAAGGTATGGCATCCACCCCAAGCACCAGCTATTGCCACATGGTTCTCTGGAGAAAAGCCTGCCCTGCCGCTTTTCCACACAGTCACCTGTGCTGTTCCCCCCTTACTGGCATTGGAGGATGCAGATTCCTGCCAAGCTGATGGGTGTTGCTAGGATTTGCATTTTGCTGGGTTTCAGTTTCTCTCCATGGATGGGCTTTTCAGGTTTTCCCCTCTGGGAACTGTCTCTCATCCTATTCTTTGTTCATTTTCCTCTTTGTCTTTCACCTTTGCTTGTTCTGAGAACAAGTTGTTGGCACAATTTTACTTTCTTTTTGACACCTTTTATTGTGTCAAGTCACACACACACACACACACACACACACACACACACACACACACACACACACACACAGAGCTCACCACTGGAAAATACAATGCTAAGGGTTCAGTACATCGGCCAGCCATCACCATGACATCTAAACATTTTTCTGTAGCTGAAAAGAAATTCCATGTACCTGGCAATCACCCTATCCTAGACAACCTCTAGAGTCTGCCTTCTGTCAGTCGGGCCTTAATTAAGTCCCTTTCCCTAACTTCAGATAAGGACCTGGACCTCACTCCGGTGACTTCTATTGCCTTTTCTGTGAAAGGCCGTGGGCATTTAATCATTCATTCATTCTTTCTTTCCTTTATCATTTTTGAGGGCCAGCACAGCTCTGGGCTCTGCTGTGGACATAGTTCCTACTCCTTAAGAAGTTGTAGTTAGGATATGGCTGGAAAGAGCTGGGCCAAGACCCAGGGCCTCTCCTGGAAAGCCGAGTTGGCCCTCGCCCGCTGCGTGTGGTCAGTGTGAGAGCTGAGGCAGCAATGGGAGGAAAAAGAACGCAGTGGTGCGGCGTGGAGAGCCAGGGCCTTGAACATGGGGGTCAGAGACGGAGTAGGGGAAGGTCATGCTGGCAAGCTAAGTAACCCACAGGAAAGCAAAACACCCAGACCAGTGCTACATAATAATTTAGTGCTAAAAACAAAGAATGACCACCAAGTTCACCTGCATTCACACACTCTGGCCAAACATTGCTTGTGTAGGCAAACCAAAACTTGTTGGGAAGTCAGATTAAGAATCATACTAAAGCTACCAACATAACTATGTTTATTGTAGCATTATTCACAATAGTGAAGCTATGGAACCAATCCAGATGCCCTTCAGTAGATGCATGGATCAAAAAAAATGTGATATATATATATATATATATATATACATATATATACGCATGTGTGTGCACACACACGCACACACACACACACACACACACACACACACACACACACACACACACACAAATGAAATTCTATGCCTCCATCAGAAAGAATGACACCACCCCATTTGTTAGGAAATGAAAAGACTTGGAAAAATTATATTAAGTGAAGTAAGCCAGACCCAAAGAAACATGGGCCCCATGATTTCCCTTATTTGCAATAACTAGTATACGTGTAGGATGATCTTATCATACAAGCAGAAAAGCTCGAAAGCTATATACATATGCCCATATATGACGCTGCTAAGTGAAATGACCCCCAAGATAGGGACACAAGAGGTTTTTTTTCCTTTGTTGCTATTGTATTCAATGTAGTATGTGATTTTTTTGTTTTTGTTTTTTTTTTTAATATGTGCTTCCCCAATGGTATAACCCATTTTCACTGTATTTGATTCTGGTGCCCTGCATCTTGTATATACAATTTTCTAATTTGGGGAGGGGAAGGGAAATAACAAAATGCTGAAACAAGGATACAGGTTGACCATTGTAACAATGAGACTCACAAGGCAGTATGCTGAGAATGAACTTTACAACTTCTGAGGGAGCCGGGGAGGTGGGGAGGGAAGGGATAGAAGGGGAAAAACAAAGGAGGGGGTAACAATGCTCAATAGGAAATGGACTCATTACCTTACTCATGTAACTGTAACCCCTCTGTACAGCATCTTGACAATTAAAAATTTAAAAATTTAAAAAATAAGAAAATTTTAAACAGAATCAGGAGTTTGTGCTGACTCAGTGGAGCAGGAAGGGCTCTTTCTGAGCTAAACGTGTCACCACCTCAGGTGGACATGATTTTCTAACAAGGTGTGTTCACTGCGCTAAAGGAGCTATCCCAGGCCAGGAAGATGTCCCCACCGTGGCAGACGCCCTGTCTGTGCCCTGCCTCTCTTTCTGCTGCATGCAGCGGTCCCTTCTCCTCAGAGACGGCCCCTCCCTCCTCCAGACACAACCTGCTCAGTCTGCAGCCAGAGGCTGTGCAGGGGCCGTGGCTCCTCTCATTCACGTTATAACTGAACGCCTGACGTGAGGTAGCTCCCATCTCTTGGAAACGCATAGAAGATCCACTTGTCCAGCAAGGAGACAGAGAGGTCACAGAGGTAAAGAGGCTCCGTTTTCTGGGGCTGCTCGTGGGCTGGGGGGGGAGTAGGGGTGCGGGGGGGGGGGGGAGAGGAGGGCGGCTGCCCAAACAGGGTTATTGCAACCCAAGCTGGAACCCAGCTGAAAAGGGGAACATCTGTGCACAGCCGTCGAGGTGGCTGGTTTCACAGCTAACCACACCAGCCTCAGAGGTGAGGAAGCCCGAAAGCGAGAGCCCGGCTTCCACTCGGAGAATTTCCCGAATACCTGCTCCGAAATGTGCCTCCCAGGGCGTGTCAGCGGACACCTCCTCTCCCACGGGTCCGAACACACTCAGGCAGGGGGACAGGAAGCCAGGGCCGTCCTTCCCTGCAGATCACCCTCCTACCTACCCAGGTCTCCTGAACGGACACCTGGAGTCCCTGCGTCCTTTCTCCAGGCCTCCCCCTCCCCCACACACATGCAATCCCCCTTGCTTCTGCGTCCCTAATATTCTTCAGATGAACCACCCCTTAACCCAGACGTGCTTGTAGTCCTTGGGGTGCTGATGACCCAGTCCCAGAGGTGGAAGTGGGTCCTACCCGTGCCTCCTGAACCAGAGCCCCTTCCTCTCACTGACCATGCCTCCTTCAGGGGTGGCGTCTGTGCCGGTGACGCCAGCGGCGGCTGCCTGCACTGCCAGGAGCCTGAGGGACAGCAGAGCTCTTTCTGCTATAACGTTTATCAGATGTTTATCCGGTGCCTGTGAGACAGAAATGCCCCATGAACTGAGCCCTCTAAAGAAAACTAGGACACAAGGGTTCTGGTTCTAGTCTGCTGCCAGCTCAAAGCGCAGCCTGAGACAGTCAGCGTTAGCTCTCTTTATCTCGGATTCTCCACTTGTAAAATGAGAGAAATTGGATTGGATGATCCCTGAGCCCCCTTCCATCTTCAGTAGCTCATGGGTCTCTGGGTATTTTTAAGTAATGTAAGTAATGTTGGAGGATAGTCAAAAAAAAAAAAAACTATGCAAAGAGCCATATTCCAATGAGACAGAAGTTCTAAGATTACTGTGACAATCTTGTATCGGGATACTAGGCAATTTCATGAAATTCATCACTAAGGAGTTTGTGCCAAGGCTGTCCTAAGGGAAGAAAATGCAGCAATCTTATAGGCTGGTTCTCCAGGACTTTGTTGTTATTTATGCTTTGGACTTTTCGGCAGGAAAGAATATCTACCTGTAGAATGTAGAATGGGCCATGCATTTTCACATGAACATTACAAACAAGGGCATTTATTCGGTAAGGCAATACAGTCCTGTGTGTATAAGCTTCTATATAAGCTTCTATACAAGGTAGCAAATGCAAAATGAATAGATGGTTCTGAGAATTTAATGTCTAAATCTGTTGCCATGTAGGCTTCTTCTGACCTCTTCCGGCTTCCTGTTTATGTCAGGGGTTCCTGCACTGGGGTCTTCACTACGGCCTGAATGTGATTCCTTCCTCACTCACTCCTTCAGGGCCCATATGCTTGCAATTTGGCCCCCAGAATGACACCTCTGAGGGGTGAGGGAGCCCCCACTATGAGGTCATTGGGGCCTCCACTCTCCAGGGACTAATGCCCACAGGTAGGGGTGGACTAGGTCTTCCAGGCCTGGACTGCTTACAGAAGAGCAGGCCGCTGTGCAGTGACCGCAGCCTTCTTCCCTCCCTCTCTTACCACCTCACTCACCACGACTCTTCTTCTGGTCCCACCACAGGTGACCTGCACACGTCCAGTCTGTGATGCCACCCACCAGGTTTCTAAGGGCCTCAAAAGAAAAGTCCAGCGCTCACACCTGTCATCCTAGCTACTCAGTGTGGCTGAGATCGAGGAGCACAGTTCAAAGCCAGCCTGGGCAGAAATGTCTGTGAGACTCCAATGAACCACCAGAAACCGGAAATGGAGCTGTGGCCCAAAGTGGTAGAGTGCTAGCCTTGAGCACAAAAGCTCAGGGACAGCACCCAGGTCCTGAGTTCAAGCCCCACAACCAACAAAAACAGAAAAGTCCAACAGACAGGCTACCCAAGCTTGGACTTTCAGCCTACAGTAGTGAACACAAGCACGAATCAGTAAGCCAACCCTCTTTAAATTCCATGATTCTTTGCCTCCATGAGTTATATCTCTCTCCCAAGAATGGTCTCTGTGAAATTCCTCTGCAAGTTAACAGAAAATGTCCATCTACAAATGCCCAATGCAGGTTCTAACACCTCCTCCCCACAGCCTAAACAAGAGGGAAAATGGCGCCCACACCCGCCCACAGTGGCTGTTTTCTCTTACCTTTGCCAACAAAGCCACTTCCCTGTCCTCCAGGCACCTCAAGATCCCACTGCTTCTCCCTTCTTGGCTTTCATTTCTCATACCTTGTCTTCAGCCACATCCTCTGTGCTAGAAACAGCTCCCACTTCCTGCTGGCCCAGCACCTTCTGAGCACTTCCCCTCCTCTCGGTGCTGGCTCCCGGGCAGTTGCAACACCTGCATCTCCAGGGCTGGCTTCTGACCCATGCTGCCCACCCAGCTTGGGAAACGGACAGCTGCAGGGGGTTCCCTCTGGAACAGTGTGCTACAGGCAGGGCCCCTGTGGTGGCCCCATGCCCAGTGTGGGGCAGAACAGAGCCTCTTTTGCTTAGTTCCACTTCTAAGCAGGTGAGTCCCTGCGAGCCAGAGCCTCACACTCCAGACCAAAAGCTCTTCCCAAAGCACAGCATCCATTGGCTACATAGCTCCACCGGCCCTAGGCAGATAGATCTCCCAGTGGCCAACACCTGAGCTTCCTGAACTCTCACCTCGCCAGGTGTCACCAGGTGGGGATGTGTGAAGTGATGAGCTGAGGCGAGGGGTGGCGCAGGGCACGGCTGAGGGGCTGTGGAAGCTGCCCACCCGCGAAGCAGTGCCTGGGCATTAGGGAAGGCCCAGAGCAAGGCCCTTCCTCACCTCCCCCGGGAGGGCACCATGAGGGAGGGGACCTTGTGACCTGAAGAGGTTCATTCCCTTCTTTGGGCCCTTGTTTTCTCATCTGTAAAATGAAATGAACAACATTCACCCAAATAAAGGCTCCTGGGAATTGAAAGGCGACGGTGTGGGTGAAGCCCCGGGCACCCGGTAGATGTTCGATTTGGTGAGGACTCAAAACGAGAATGATTTAGAATCAGAAAACTCCGACTGGCCTCCTTAGAATACCCATTGTGCAGGTGTACCCACAGACCCAGTACACAAGACTCCTTTCCCTCGCTCTCACCCACAAAATCACCCTTGGACTCTGAGGACCCCTAAAGAATTTCCGGACAGATTTGGAGCATTTCTGAAAGGATGTCACCGTGCTTAGCTTCCCCTTGATTTCCAGAATCGGGACCCAAAGAGCCACCTGCAAAAGCCTGAGCAGTGTGCAAGGAGCTAACACATTGTTCGCAGCTGGCTTCCCCCTGGCTTCCACGCCGCCCCCTCCAGCAGGCCTCCTCCAGTGGTCTCCATGGCAGCCCTCAAAGTCCTGGTCATCTGAACTCCCGTCCCCAAAGCCCAGCTCCTCCTAGGACACCCCCACCCCTCTGCCCTCGGCCAAGGTCCCTGAACAAAGGTGATTTTGGAGTGGCTTTCTGGGCTGTGAGGTGAGGACATTGTTCCTGAAACCAGGTGCAGCTGACATGACGAATACTTCCCCTTAACGGTTGGGGCTTTATCTAAGGAGGAATCACAGGTCTGAGGCACATGAGCATAATAAGATGGACTGAAAGGAGGAAGAGCGTTACCCAGGCCGGCAGACTGTGAGCAAACTCTGTAGACACGTGAGCCCAGGACTTCCTATTTGGCTCCACAAGTGGCCCGAGCTCCTAACATCGCTCCAACGGCAGCGACTTCTTGTCAGAACTTGAGAAAACACTTCCCTAAAATCAGCTGAGCCCAAGCAGAGTCGCGGCTGTCACCCGCTAGCTGTTGGGACTGTGCAGAAGCCTTTTTCCATATTCAAAGAGGTTGTTTCAAGTACATTTAAACAGGAAAAGGCAACGAGGGAAAATCGCACACTATATCTGGCGGCTACAGGAGCAGGGCGAGGGGAGGGGGCCAGAGCTTTCCCAGAGTTCCCTGCCAGACAAAAGACAATGCCAAGCGTTGAAGCTAAAAGAGGACACAATGCCCTTTTCATTCTGCATCAAGGGCAAGTGCTTCTGGCTGGCGCCGACATTTGCCAACCCCTCACCTGGAACTCTCTCCAGGGATGTAGAAGCCATTTCCAGGCGCTCAAAAGACTCCTGAAAATGGCTTTAGAAGTAAGGCTCACCTTGTGCAAAGAGAGCAGTCTGGCCTCATTACTCCTGTTAGTGAGAAAGGGGAATGTCCCACGAAGGACGCCAACAATAAACTGAATTCATAACTCTCACACCAAGGAGCAGATCTGCACTTCATTCATTCACCCAGCATTGATTAAGCCATTACCCAGCAGGCCTTGTGGGAGCTACAGGAGGGCAGGCACTAGGAATAACTGGGAGGTGTGCCCTGGAGGGAGCCTATTCCTCACCTTGAAGGTCAAGGCCAGGAGAGAGGTGAGGCTTCACTGGGTGGAGAAAGAGACACTGGATATTCAGAAATGTGAGTTCTAGCCACAGCGAGAGGCGAGTCTTTGAGTTCTTGATGCCTTACGAGGCCTCCTGTCCAACACTGCAGGGCAGTGCAAATGCGAATGAAAAAGATGTGGGAAAAGTTCTTATACTCTCTCTGAGCTTGCTTGCTCAGCTGGTACTCTACCACTTGAGCCATGTTCCATTTCAGCTTTTTGCTATTTTGGAGATGGAGTCTCTTGGTGTTTTCTACTCTACCTGTCTTCAAACCTCAATCTTCTGATCTCAGCCTCCTTGGTACCTAGGAATACAAACGCGAGTTACTGACACACAACTTTTAAGGAAGATGCTGTTCCACGTTAACTCAACTCTTTGATGCAAATCAACATGAGTCTCCCTAGCACCTTTTCTATTATGGATTAGTCAACTGCTATTTTTAAAAGAAAAAAAACCCAACTACCTATTTCTTTAAAGATCTTCAAATGGATTTCTGTGTTTTAATCCATTAAGGTGTGTCTACTGAGCCACACATCAGCCACCACAGATGCCATATCCTGTTTGACATCTATAAATACATCTTCAAAAGTGCAACTCAGCTAGAGTCTATCAGTGCTGTGCATCTTCTGGCTTCCTTTTCCATTTCTCGTGGTTTGGCACCCAATAAGTAGGTGTCATTTTTTTTTCCTTCAGGAAAAAGACAGCCAATATGTTTCTCTGGGATTTTATCTTCTTTGTTTTTTTTAATCTTCTTTGTAAGAAACTTGACTTTTGGTAAAAATCAGAAACAATGGCATTCAGCAAGAGACGTAAAACGCTATCCAGGGAGGAATGGGGCTTCTCCACCCCCTGTTAAGTGGATTTACAAGCTAATATGGAAATTTTTCACATGTATGGTTCTTCCAGTGGTGACAGACTGGAGCAAACATTTGTCCAGTGGGTCCAAAAAAAGAATCAATGAGAGTCCGGCAGAATCCGCCCTGCGTCTGCGCTTCTACACGCACGAGCCTCCTGCAAGCCTCAGGCGGGTGACCCAGGCTCTGAAGGACAGCTGGCCCCCAGCTCTTCTCCCGTCCTATCCCAGCTACGCCTGGACCCTCCTCCTCTCCTTAAAGGGGACAAAGGGAAAGAATGCCAAGACGAGTGGCGCATTCGATGCCCGAGAATGTTTGCCACTTATAGCTGTTTCGTTTCCTGCCTGATACCACAAAGAAGCTTTTCATTAGGTTAGCTTTGCTTTGCTCCGTGCCACAAGGCCTCTGGTTCATTTTGTTCACGGTTTGTCTCCAGGACTAGGTTACATGATCATGGAATGCTTGAGTTCTATTGCTGACAATTGTGCTTCCAGTCAGTGAATTTAGAGGAATTGGTCAGGGGGTGTCCCGGGGAGGGCGGGGGAGGGGGCGAGGAGGGGCCCCCGCAGGGGTGAGGGCCAGCCTCTGTCTGGGGAGAGCCAGCCCCAGGCTCTGGAGGGACCAGGACGCATCAGGGCCTCCAGGGCAGGGGCTGCCTTGCTGGGCACAGGCCCTTGCTTTCTGAGCCCTGAGGCTGGGGCAGACTTTCCCCAACCATGACCGGACCGGCCGTCCCCCCCCAAAAAAAACAATCAGGAACTGCTTTGAGATCCAGGATAGTTCCCCAAACAGGGGGTGGGGCGGGGGGTAGACAAACAGAGCACGGCACACATCACCCAACTGCAGCGCTACTGCAAAACTCCAAGTCCTCCATCTAGCTCAACATAATCACAGATGCTGCCCCTTACACGACCAGAGCTCCGCCCCAGTTACTCCAAGCTCTGCGTCGCCCTGCTCCTTGAATCTGCACCTCAAGCCACCGCTGTCTCTGTACAGAAGAGGCTGAGTGACTCCATCTGGGTCACTGTGAACACAGCCACACCCAAGGCAAGGGGGTGGAAGCCAATGTTCCCAGCACCCACACACACTTCCCCCACCCTCCAAGGCCCACCTCCACCCACTTCTGCGTAAAAAAGACCCATTCGTTCCTATTGGTGTGGGTGAATTCACTCATTCATCCATTCATTCATTCAGGAAGTACTTAGGTACTTAGTATTTGGGGCCTCCTCCTCTGCAGACACTGAGGATGAAGGGCAGATGGCTCCTCTGGAACCGTGTACTCTAACACAGTACTCTCCACCATGTGGCTACATCCCTGAAAATGTCCATCTGTGTTGAGACATGCAGAGTAGAAAATGCACACCTGATCTCAAAGGTTTCATACAAAGAGTATAAGACATCACAATAGTGGGTGTTTTGATCACATGTTGAAATTATATGTTCAATATATTAAACGGACTAAAATATAGCTCTTAACTTCTTTTTGCAGGGGGGGGAAGGGGGGTCCGGTTGTGGGGCCTGAACTCTGAGCCTGGGCGCTGTCCCTCAGCTCTTCAGCTCAAGGCTAGCACTCTACCACTTGAGCCTCAGCGCCACTTCCGGCTTTTTTCTTTTTGCTTATGTGGTGTTGAGGAATCGAACCCAGGGCGTCAGGCATGCAAGGCAAGCGCTCTACCACTGAGCCACCTTCCCAGCCCAACTCTTAACTTTTTAAAAAAATCTTCTTAGAAATGGTGACCGGTGCTGGAGACTCACACCTACAATCCTGGCTCTTCAGGCTACTCCTGGAGATCGTGCTTAAGCCAGCCTGGAAGAAAGTCCATGCGACTCTCATCTCCAGTTAGCCAGCAACAAGCCAAAAGTAGAGCTGTGCCGGCTCACATGGTAGAACACCCTTAACAAAGAAAGCTAAAGGAGAGCATGAGCCCTGGGTTCAAGCCCCATTACAAAAAAAAAAAGTGGCTGCTAGCTAACTTTAAGTTAGATTTCTACCAGACAGCACCGCTCCAAAGACACACTGAAGACATACACTACTCCAAAGATACACACAGGAGAGCAAACGGTCCCCGTGTCACGGGCAGGCACAGAAGGAACAGGGCGAAGGCACACAGGTTATGAGAAGCAGGTGATGGGACCTGGCAGGAAGAGCACTGGAGCGAGGGTCAAGCGTGCCTGGTTAGTGGTCTGGGGCAGCAGGCAGACCATCAGCCACCACCACGGTCCCCCCACCCCGGCAGAGTCATGGGGACTGGACCGGCAAGAGAGCAAGTGTGGGCCAGCATCACTGCAGACGAGAGCTGCCCTGGTATCACCTTGATCTGAGCTTTCTTTGTACCCAAAAGGTTTCCAGACTCAAACCTCCTTTCTTGACCTTCCAGAAGAGGGTCTGGAGTCCCTCCAGCTTTTCTCCCCTGCCTATCACCTCAAACAACCCCACTACCCAAAACTGCTTTGCGAATTGTGAGACACACTATTCGTTACTGACCTACTGTCTGCTCCTCTTGTTTCCTCCTTCTCCTCTTCCTCCTCTTCCTCCTCCTTTCTGTGGTACTGGGGACTGAGTCAGGGCTTCGCACATGCTAAGCAAGTGTTCTACTACTTGAGCTACACTTTCAGCCCTTTTATTTTTACTTTTTATTTGTATTTTTGCCAGTCCTGGGGCTTGAACACTAGGCCTGAGCACTGTCCCTTAGCTTCTCTTGGCTCAAGGTGAGTGCCCTACCACTCCAGCCACAGCACCACCTCTGGTTCTGTGAGTAGTTTATTGGAGATAACAGTCTCACAGACTATCCTGCCTGGGCTGGCTTTGAACTGCCATGGTCAGATCTCAGCCTCCTGAGTAGCTAGAATTACTGGCATAAGCCACCAGCACCTAGCTAGACCTTTCTTTTTTTTTTTCTTTTTTTTTTCTTTTTTTGGATTTTCTTCTTTTTTTTTTAATTTATTTTTTTTTGTGAACATACTGTACAGAGGGGTTACAATTACATGGGCAAGATAATGAGTTCATTTCTTATCAAGCATTGCAGCCTCCTCCTTTATTTATAGACCTTGATTTTTGAGACAGAATCTGGCTGTTAGCTTTGCCAAGACTGGCCTCAAACTCCCAATCCTCCTGGCACAGCCTCCCAAGTCCTTGGGCCTATAGGTGTGCACTACATCGGGCTCTCCCTGGTTTCCTGCTGGAAGAATCCAGCTGCAGTCTGAGCAGTCATGAGTCCAACCCTAGTGAGAGACACAGTCAGTCTACCACGGTCCTGACAATCTGGCTCCCGACTCCCAGCGTTTCCGGGGAGAGGGACCGTCTCTCACCCAGTTCTGCCTCAGAGGACACAGCTTTGGAGCCCAGAAAGCTTTATTTCCTTGACAAAATGGGGAGCACAGAGTTGAACGCGAGGCTGCGGAACACAAGCTGTGACAGTGTGCTGCCCCTGTGAGAGTCAGGGCCGTTCCAAGGGACCGGGACACAGGAACACACAGGTGCGGAGAAACCCGCACCTCAACACATGGCTTCCAAAGCCACACTCCGCTCACCGAAGAGAAAAGCAGGGGCTGTGCCCTGGACTGCGTCTCCCTGAAGCTGCCGGAGGAGCGGCATTGGGGTGGAACAGCAGCTGCAGTGAAAGTGCACAACGGAGAGCCTTGGCGCTTTGTACCTCACAGCTGTGTGTGTGTGTGTGTGTGCGCGCGCGTTATGTGTGTATGTGTGTTATATATGTAGATCTGTGTGCATGCACGGATGTGTAAGGATCCTGCATGGAGTGAATGCACGTCCGTTCCTTCTGTGAGACTCAGCCACTGCAGTTGCCAGGGAGCCTGGGAGGTCTGGCCTGACCGTGTCCAGAAGGAAAGGAAACTTGGCACAAAATGGCGATGTGAAGTGCTGCGTTCACAATCGCACCATGACCTTCCCAACGACAGCTCCAGAGCGTGAAGCCAAGCACGGAACCTTCCAGCGTGGAGTGCCACCCAACTGC
This sequence comes from Dipodomys merriami, assembly GCF_024711535.1. NCBI lineage: Eukaryota > Metazoa > Chordata > Mammalia > Rodentia > Heteromyidae > Dipodomys > Dipodomys merriami. The sequence goes on from NW_027204326.1 coordinate 1,230,457, forward strand.
ACAGCGCTGAACAGAAGGGGTGCTCACTGGGTGGTAGGTGACACCCTCTCCTGAACCCCTGACCCCCACGGTACCCACACCCCACACCACCTAAGTTCCTATGGGAATTCTATACTTCATGTTATCTTTGAGGTCAGGAGCCACGGAGCAACCCTGAGTATATGCCAGCTTTTTTAGTAGCCACAAACTCACATTGACTCCAAGGGCTCAGGGAAATAATTTCACAGTGGAGGGGTGTGGGGGGAGTCTGCAGATTTGAAAGTTTGATGTGGCTTTGACAAAAGCACTAAAATCCATTTAGCAAATCAGGTTAAATTTGTGGCCTGCTTCCCCCGACAAACTCTCCAAAAAGCGCAGCTTAACGACTCCATGAACAGTTGCCTCTTTATTGGATGATCGTAGAAAACGCGCACAGAATCACTCTCGGCTGAAATGGAGAGCTCTTTGGCAGCACCTGAACGGAGCTCGTTCTTGTATTTTAAAACAATTTGCACTTGGCCTTGTGCTGTGCCGCTCATGCCCACATGGCCCTGGGGGTCCCCGGGCAGGATTGTCCTGAACCCCACAGCCAGGATGGCCCATCACCCGTATGTCCTCCTCTCCAGCCAGGCCACCCAACAGCAGCAGGACTCCACTCCTGAAAAGGGCACCTGGCTCCTCCTGGTGTGCACCTGGCATCTTCTGAGCGTTTGAGTCCAGTAGGAGGAATCAGAGGCAAAAGGCAGTTGTGGACCACATCAGGTAAACACCTCCGGGCATTTTCCTTCATCCATTGCAGGATGATGAGGATAGTGATGATGATGATGATGATGATGATGATGATGATGATGATGATGATGATGATGATGATGATGATAGCTTTCCTCCCAACGTTTTTGTTCTCTTGTTGTGGAAAGTGAGATTCAATTTGCAACTGTTTATTGACTTCTCTGCCCCTCGAGCCTGCTTAGACTGTGGTCCATAAAGAGGGACACAGCTTGGCCCCATGGCTGGGAGAAGGTGGGTATAGAGGACCTGCCCGGCAGCCTCCTCCACATCTGCTGCGATGAGAAAGGAGCAGAGAGGCTGCGCTTGCTCTCTTGGTCTCACAGCCAACATGGCACTGGCTAAGTAAGGGATTCCAATTGTGTCCATAAATTACTCAAGACTCTGACAAGTGAGTGTTGAAAATAATCTTGAGTCCTTCATGAGGCGGACTGGTGCATGTGTGCACACACGCACGCGCGCACGCACACACTTCATGTACTCACACACTAGTTTAACTTTATGTGACACGTGATCGCATGATTCACTTTCCCACTGACTCTCTGGACACCTACCATGATATCCATATGTTTATACTTTTACCTATTGAAATTACAGTATTACAACTTTACCTCTAATATTGAAGCCCAGTATTACAGCATTCATGATTTCCTAGGTTATAAACCACTCTTCCAGGTGTTTTTAATGTGAGTTGCTTGGTCCAAGTTTAGTGGCTTTGAAATATTTTCTGCACATAAACACAAAAAAATGTTTTCTATTAGGACAATAAGTTTGTTCATTTCCAATTTTATGTCTATATGAATGAGAGAAATATTTTTGTGTGTGTGCATGCATGAGAGAGAGAGAGAGAGAGAGAGAGAGAGAGAGAGAGAGAGAGAGAGAGAGAGAGTACTGGGGTTTGATCTTGGGCCTTGGGCATTCTCCAAAGTTGTTTTTGTTTTGTGTTGTTTTTTGTAGGTTTTTTTGCGCAAGGCTGGCTCTCTACCGCCTGAGCCACAGGTCTACTCCTGGCTTTTTGCAGAGAGAAGAGTCTCAGGGACTTTCTGGCCTGGGGCTGGCTTTGAACCTTGATCCTCAGATCTCAGCCTCCTGAGTAGCTAGGATTGCAGGTGTGAGCCACTGGCACCTGATGAGATAAATTTTAAAAATGAAAATCCCTGAGCATAGACTTTTATGAGACTATCAATTTCCTGGGAATAAGCATCTGGGCGTTGGGTGCTGAGTGAGAGGTGCAGGCATTTCAAGGCTATGGATCGGTACGCGCCCGAGCAGGTGTCACCTCCTCATGTTGTCTCTCTCGGTCAGCTTGGTTTAGATTCATAGCGGCAGCAGGGCATTTCGGCCACAGGTCTGAGGTGTAAACAGCCGCATACACTTCCCCACACATACACAAAAGGAGCAGCTGTAATGAAGAGAGTCCCGGGGTATTTTGTATGGACACACAGGGAGTTAGGAGGGGACCAGAGAGCAACCTCTCCAACTAGCCATGCCTTCTTGCTGCACGGGGAAGAAGGGCCACAGACTGTTCCATGAACGCGTGGGGTACCCTCTGGGCCGCGGGTCTGCTTCCAGACTGGGGTCCGTGGAGGAAGGCCACTGGAAGGCCTGGCGTCCCAGCACTGCAGGATTGGAGGCCTGGGGAGATGGGGGGAGCGGGGACACCTGCTATGGAGGAGAGGATTACAGCAGCGAGACAGCGCTTGCTCCCGCTGGACAGAGGGCTTGGCTGAGGAGGAAGATGTCCCCCGGGGACCTGGCTCGAGGCTGGGAGGAGAAGCGGGGGCTCATGTTATCCCTCAGCTCCAGCCAACCTGTCCTGAGCCAACTGAAGACTGAAATCAGTTTTGGTGAGTTTTCCCTAAAATGTTTTTTAGCATTTAGTTATTTCTGTGTCTTCCTTGACCCCACGAGCCTCTGTGGGAGGGAGGGGCTGGTTGTCGCATCAGGCTCTCCTCGCTCTCCGCTTCAGATCCTACACCTCCCCACGGGCTGAGGGTTCGCAGAGAGGCCTAGCAAGCGTGTGAGTGTGGAGGCAAGGACACAGTATGACTTTAGCAAAACTAAGAACGTGCTTTAATGTGCACTTGCCTAAAAAGGCAATTGTTTAGGAAACTTGTGGGCTGAGTAACAGAAATTAGCAAAGGAAACCGTTTTTCCATGTTGTCAATGCATCGTAAGCTTACAAATCTGGAGTTCTATAACACAGACAGAGTCTAATCAACATTTCAATTCATGAAGATCAGAAATAAGGACGCAGCTTTTCTCCAAAGTGTGAGGCTTAACAATGTGAGTTAAAGTCCAAACAAGTCAGGTGGCTCGCGCAGGTAATACTAACCACTCAGGATGCTGAGACCTGAGCATCAGCCCGGGCAACAAAGTCAGTGAGACTCTTATCTTCCATTAACCACCAAAGAGCCAGAAGTGTAGCTGTGCCTGCAGTGGTAAAGCATTAACTTAAGAGTGCCGAGGCTCTGAGTTCAACTGCTCGTGCTGGCATAAAGTAAAGAAGGCAAAATAACCAACATCCCAGAGCCAAAATTCATATATAGTCATCTAATTGTTTTTACCTCTTTACAAACATCAGTCAATGGATGCCCTATGGCCATCACCTAGTCTCCAACAATCCAATAATAACAGCTACTTACTGTCAAGTACTTACTTGCATATCTAAACATATTTAATGCTTGCTCCTCCTCTACAATGTGGTTTTTTCTTCATGCGGGTGTAAGAACACTTAATGAGAATACTAAACAAAGGTCCGCCTGTACGCTAAATTACTGTTGACCATCAATGCCATACGCAGCTCACCAGAGATTATTCTCTTTGCTCAAGTGAAATTTTCTGCCCGTTGATTAATAGCTCATTCCCACCCCCCCCCCTCTGCCTCCTAACCAACTACCATCCCACACTTGGACTCCACATGTCTGACTGCTTTAGATGTCCCATATGGTGAAATACTGCTGCGTTTGTCTTCTGTGACCGGCTTGTTTTTCTTAATGATGTTAAAGCTATCCATATGATCATATATTACAGAATTACCTTCCTTATATAGGTTGAATAACAGTCCATTATATGTACATACCACATTTTCCTTATGTATCCATCTGTCAACGAACAGGTTGTTTCCTTAGTTATGGGGGGAAATTACTGAATAAAATGCAGAAATTTTATTAAACCCATTTTAACAATGAGTCAGCTGAGATTTGGTGAAGTCAAGAAACTCTCAGATACAAGTATGTGGTAACCTACTCTAGCCAGGTCCTGGCTGGCTTCAACTCTCACATGCATCTAAACCAGATGTCCACAGAGCATTTGCCATCACAAGGTGACAACTTACCGGGACAGATCGTCCTTGGTGCTTCGCGTGTGGGCTCTGGAAGCCACTGACCTCGCGTAGGAGAGCGCCGCCACTTCCCCAGCAGGGAAAGCTGAGGGAGTCATCCCAGACCAGGCTGTTTGTCCTATTCCTGAAGCCCATTAGAACTCGCAGAGCCCCTGGGAGGCTGGGGCCTGGGCCTCCCCGGCACCATCCCTTTGGTGCAGGGTGGAGCCGCTGCCTGGCATGGCCTCTTTCATACTTGCCAAATCATTAGTTCGTACCAGACTCTCTGTCCTTTCCGACAGCAACGACCAGGGGGCTGCTAGACCTCCAGGGGCTTCTGAACCAGTGGGATCTGATACATGAGTGGACTTTTCTGACTGGGTTGGAGAGCCAGGGAGGCTCAGGGCTGGAGGTCTGGGCCAGTGCCCCTGTGGGAAGGGAGCGGGGATTGGCAGAAAAAGCAGTGCTCATGATGAGTGGAACTGGGCAAGACACAAAGGGAGAAGAACTCGGCCGCTGGGGTATCTGCTCCTCTCGGGTGCCAGGCAGGTCAGATATCAAAACACACCCCGCAACGGGAAAGGGGGTGGCCTCTGCTCGCGGCTAGTCTGTCCTGGCCCTGCGGGCAGCCCAGAAGCAGCCTGCCTCCCGGGAGCTCCATCAGGCGGGACTCGAGAAGTTCAATTTTCACTTCACTCTTAAAAGCAAAATGAGGATCTGATGAGAAACTGTTCAACCTTCGTCACCATCATTGGGAAAGTAGCCCAGCAAGGGTAGGAGGGTCCAGACAGCCTCAGACAAGTGTGGCGGGTCAGCCTCGTGTCCCATTCCTGGGGAGAGAGAGGCACTTGGAGCCACGCAGCAGGGGTCCTCGGAGCCCCCTTCCTGTACCCCAGCTCCCACCATGGGAGCCACAGGACACCACCCACCCCGTTTCTCCAGGCCCAAGTCCATCACCTGCCTTTCAATTCCCGTGTCTCAGCAAGTCCCCAAGGTAAGCTCGGCTAGGCTCATCAGAATCCTGCGCACTGGATGTTGAGACTACAGGAATTGAGAAGTAGGTCACCGTGGGCCGGGAAGGTCGCCCTGTGGTTTCATCTAACTAGGTTGCTGGAAAGCCCCCAGGCCCACAGCCATCCCTGAGTCACCATCTCACCACGAAATGACTGATTTCCAGGGTCGGAAATTCGGTGTTTCATGAATAAAGCACCATGGGCCTTTCACGCGTCACCATGTGTGCTGGGCACTGGTAGCTCAGCTGAGTGGCCTTCTGCTGCTACCCTGGCTCCAACCCCGGCTCCCACCCAGGCCCTGAGGGAGCCGTATATCCAGGGGAGGGCGGGGCCCAGGCCACGCTGGGAGATTGGTCAGAGGGACAAAGGCTTGCCCAGCTAAGCATACAAAAGAGGAGGGAGAAGCTGAGTTCAGCATGGTCCAGAACGATCGAGGCCCTCACATGAAGTCTGCTGTGTGCTCTGCTGGGAACCAGATGTGCGTGTTGCTTTACCTTCATAGCTCCTCGATGTAGAAACTGTCTATACATGTTCTGCAGATGGAGAAACTGAGATACAAAGCAGTTCAGGCCACAGAGCTTGAAAACGCCACCTGAGGCCATCTAGTGCTAGAGTCTCTCATTGATCGCTGCTAGACATACCCAGCCCTCAGTGACGGCTTCAACAGCTGCGTGAGTGGCCATGCTGGTCACACACAAGGAGGGTGCCAGAGCAAAGGCCTGGGCAGGCACAGGCAGAACACCTGGGCGGTGCTGCCCAAGAGTCTTCTGCAATATATTCTAGAATGATCTGCCATTCTGAACTGTCCAATAGAAGAGCCATGAGCACATCTGCTAATATGCCCTTGACATATGTGAATGTTGGGTTTTTTTTTCCATCTTCAGGAAGTTGCATTTGAATTGCCACATGTAGGCACTGACTAGCATGCTGACCAGCATGGTGAGGTTGCTAGGCTCACAGACATCAAGTTTTGTAACCGCTGTTCAAGAAGCCACTGGACTAGAACATGATGAGAATAAACAGAGACTTCCAATTAGTAGCACCACCTCCAGATAGGAGGAGGATATGGCCACTGGATTTGAGTAGAGCAGGCCATAGGTGACATCAGAGACATGCATGAGAGTCTCCACCCTCTCGGAGAATGAGGGAAGGGGTGGAGGAGGGGTCATGCACTTTTACCAAGCCCAAATCACCTACACATCCACTTCGAGCCAATGGAGAACAAGTAGGCTGCTCCCCAGCGAGTCCAGAGTCACTAAGAACCACATTGTAAGGCAGACAGCCCACCAGGGCAGGGCAGGGCAGGGCAGGGCAGAAGAGAGACAGAGACAGAGACAGAGAGACAGAGAGACAGAGAGAGAGACAGAGGAAAAGAAAAGAGGAAAAGAGCCAGCGGAGAGCTGTCCTAGGCACTCAATGTTCCCTAATTTCCCTTAAGTAACATGTTATTTTGGGGTAACTGTTACCAAAACACCTACAAAAACAACTTATGGGAGAAAAGATTTATCATGGCTTGTGGTTTAGAGGGTTCTATCCATGGTCTCTTGGCTCCATGCTTCTGGGCCTGTGAAGCTAAACTTCATGGGATTCCCTTCATGGCAGACAGAAGTAGAGAGAGAAAGGAATACAGGAAGTAGAGAAAGGAATACAGGAAGTAGAGAAAGGAATACAGGAAGTAGAGAAAGGAATACAGGAAGGGGCCAGGGCAGGGCTCAGTCCTCAAGGATATGCTCCCAGCAACCTACTTTCTCCAGCTAGGTCCGACCTCCAGCTCTGCACCACTTCCGAAAATGTCATGTAATTACAAGTCTGTCAGGATTGAACTGTTGGTGAGGTCAGAGCCCGAAAGGAGAGGTCATTTCCCAGAAACCCCAGCAACTGTCAACCAAACCTTTGCCAAGTTAGCCTTCACAGTTCCTTTCTGATCCAAACCTTAACAACCTCACTGAACAGGAATGGAGGGAGGAAGGGGAGGCAAATGCAGTCCTTATACTCCATGTACATTGTGTACAAATTGAACTCCACAGCTTGAGGGTAGGGTTGGAAGGGGTAATTGTACTCATCACCTGACTTATGGAACTGAAATCCATTTGCACACCTACCTAATAGTAAAATTAAATAAATAAAAAACCTCACCGAGTTCCAAATAGAAAGGAAACATCAATGCTGTCCATGCACACTTTTGTAGTGAGTCTTAGAAAGTTGAAAAACATTTCAAGGGACAGAATGAAGTGTCCATACATAGTTTCCACGAGTTAGATATTTTAATTATAAAATCATGAACAATCATTCCTTACCTTCTTCCTTCCTTCCTTTTGGTGATACTAAAATTTTAGAATTTTATGCTTGCTAGGCAAGCGCTCTGCTACTTGATCCACACCCCTTCCCCTTATTTGGCTTCAGATATTTTTCAAGTAGGAGCCTGACTGTTTGCCAGAGGTCAACCTCAGACCCAAATCCTTCTACCGATACCTCCTAGGTGACTGGGCCACAGACACACACCACTATGCCTGATTTACTGACTGAGCTAGGGTCTTGCTAACTTTTTGCCCAGGAGGGTCTCCAAGTATGATTCTTCTGATCGCTGTCTGCTGGGTAGCTGTGAACTACCAAACCTAACTTTGTTTTTCTCTCTGAAGAGAAAAACGCAGGGTGCATTAGAAACACATGAAATAAAAGTTTGCTAGTGGGCTGGGAAGGTGGCTCAGTGGTAGAGCGCTTGCCTTGCATGCTCAAGGCCCTGGGTTCAATTCCTCAGCACCACATAAGCAAAAAGAAAAAAGCCGGAGTGGCACTGTGGCTCAAGTGGTAGAGCGCTAGCCTTGAGCTGAAGAGCTGAGGGACAGTGCCCAGGCCCAGAGTTCAGGCCCCACGACCAGACCCCCCCCCCAAAAAAAAAAAAAGTTTGCTAGTACCATTAAACTGTCTCCCAGCCCAGGAAAGCATGTCTAGAATTATTACCCATGCTCACTATGCCAAATGCCATGTAACCTGTGACCAGTGGTTTCTATTCCTTTCTGCTTCCATGCTACAATTTTAACTATTTCAGAGAACTGAAGAACAGCAAGTCAAATTAGAACTTAAAGAAAAGAGACTTGGACTCAAAAGATAAATAGTATCATTGCCTGGTTTTATTGTTTCAAATCCAAGATTTTATTTGGAGACGAATGTATAATTAAGCAGAGGTGGATGGCTAAATTCTTTGACTTCAAACTCTTACTTTCTGCAAGATTTCACCTGTGAAATTCACAGCCTTTAATTACTGCCTTGCATGTTAAAAGCCATTCTCTTCTGAATGGCTAATAACGTTATTAGAAGAGGTAATTACACATCAGGTGTCTGTGGTCAAAACCACCACCGTATGAGGACAGCAACGTCCTGGGTTTTGAAATCTGAAAGATGACATTCGGTAAAGAAGACACTTTCTCTTCCAGAACATGGTTCATGCTTGAGGTTTGTTGTTCCTCTCTGACCTTTTATTTTTCTCTCTCTCTTCATCTTTTCAAGGGAGAAAAAAAAATAAAAGAAACATTTAGAAATCAGTCCTTTCCTGGATGAATTTCTTCCCTTTCCAGAAAGCAAGACAACAATTGTTTCCTGTAATTGGACAGTTTGATTGGAGGCAGGTGCTGCGAGCTAAGAGAGCTGGACCCACAAAGCCAATTTTGGCTTCAAACACATTTCCTTAGTTCTCAGCTAGCTTTAGCAGTCCAACATGTAAATTGGCCCCACGCACGCCAACTATAAATTTAGTTCTGGTTTCTCTAACAAGCACCGTATCAGTGATGAAGAGTCTCAGCCCAGATCTAGCATGGTTACTGAGCCACCCAGAGATCCAGCCACTGACGTCCTGAGCACACTGACATCCTGAACACATTCCTGCTGCTCCAAGTTGGGAATTTAGGAGCCATCCTGGGAGCAAGTGGGGGGGGGCAGCATTTTTCTATCCGGTGATTCTTTGTTCAGGTTAAGTGGCCTTGGGGTTGCTTATGTGCCATTAGCTTGAATTAATATTTGCTTTCAATAGTTTTGACTAACAGCCAAGTCAGCATGGAGTCACAGAAGACAAACATCCACCCAGCATCAGCAGCCTGGGAAATACATGGGAGCCACGTCTCCCCACCAGCACCCCCCCCACCCATTCATCCAGTCTCTGAGCCCCTCTCCTATTCCTCCTCTCAAGGACAGCTCAGTTACCTTACCTCCTAGAGGACAGCTGACCAGAAATATTTCTCTGTGACAGGGGAACTAGGAGCTCAGAGAGGCGCATTGCTCTGGCTAAAGCTGCACAGTAAATCAAAAGCAGAGAGGTCTCAACAGATCCAGACTTCCCAGTTCACTGCTCCAACTCTGTGTCCATTCCTTTCCCCTCAACAATAAACCCGTGACTTTAAAAGTTACATATCAAAATCTTAAAGGTGAGTAGGGAAGGTAGACTCTACTGAACATCCTATTCAAATTATGGTCCTTTGTGTACTATTTGTATTAAGTTACGTAAAAGGTCTAGCACGTTTTACTAATTTCTACCTATGCTCATTTTTTATGATAATCTAGCGTCTAGATGAGTTTTGAGCTTCTTACGCATACTCAACAACTTGAACATAACCATTTCTAATCCTAAACAGATTAACAGATGAGACAGCAACCTCATCCACAGATCCCCCCCCCCCCCCCCCCGCACCAGCTGCATCCCCGGAGAGACGCACGCTACAGAAACCAGTGGAGCGCACTAACATTGCAACACTCTTGTTTTCCAAGATGACTTCATCCAAGGAAACGAGCACCAAGACTGGCTTTCCCAGCCAAGGGCTACCTGCAGCTCAGCTCAGAACCCACCGCTGAAGGTTCAAGGGCCCTTGAACCCCCTGGGGCATGGGGCCAGGCCTGCTGGAAATCTTTGCCTACGCTATTCCTTCAAGACAGCGGAAGGTAAAGCAGGCAGGATTTCCCTGCCAGCCTGTGGAAGAAATTCTCCTCTGCCTGGATGGGCAGCTGAGGGGTGGTGGCTGCTGCTGACAGATGGGGCCCAAGCGAGGACCAGCACACAAACACCACGGCCATGTCCTCGGAAGGCCCACCTGCACTGACGCCTGTCGGAAGGCAGCCTGAGTTTGCACAGTGCTGGCTGATAACTCAGCAATCTTGGCAACGCTACAGAACCAATATTGTCTCAGAGGTGGCACTGTCTTAAACAATGCCCTCAGTGTGCGGGAGGGACACGGGCAGCCCTTCTCGTATTCACCACACTTCCCTCTATCTCTTCTGAGCAAACAGGCTAGCGGAGGAGCCTGGAGTGGGGGGTGGGAATGGGAAGGGTGGGGGTGACTCGGGGTGGGGTGGGGAGGAACAGGAGGCCATGGCAGGGTTCTCTCTCCATGATGTAGCTCCCTCCTGCACCCTGGCCGTGCGGAGTTAAAACCGGCTCCAGTGATGGGCCGATGCCAGCAACTCTGCTCTGTGTGTTCCTCTGAACCTGTGCCGACCTGAGCGAAAGCACGCACAAGGCCAGCCGTGCACTGCTCCGCCCCGCCCCACGGGGGTGCACTCCCCGTGGGAGCCAATGGCGCTCTCCACAGCCACGGACACTGCGCCTGGGCCCTTGCCCATCTGGCCTGACACCGCTCTGGAGAACCCCCAGGGGCTTTAACTCTGTCCTCTGCGGCTCCTTCGATGTGGGGAGCATTTCTTCCCCAAACCTGAATCATTTCCTAGAAAAACAGAGACAAAAAGGAACACACAGAAGCCAAGCATGGGACTGCCCAACCCTTCTGGGTGGGCCAGCCCCACAGTCCCACAGGTACAAACCCTAGTAGAAGGCCGGCAGCTGCGAGGTAGCCTGGACCACACAGCCCAAGGCCCGGCCAAGGCGGAGGGTCGGGAGAGGCGGCAGGGACAGGGGCACCATATCCATTTGTGGGCGCCACCTTAAAAAAGAACCACAAACTGGCTAGCTGACAACACAAGTCGCATGAGTCACACTATTCCATATCCACGGGGGAAAGTGGGACCAGGTAACTGGAGAGAGTGGGTGGGGTTGGGAGAGGTGGGGGAGACCACCAACCAGAGGGGTGACATTGATCAAGATGGGCTGGAATTCTAAACTCCTTTGTACAATTGCTTAACAATCAGAAGACCATTATCTGAACAAAGACACCTTGTACTCATAAACTGACATGTTGGGTTGAAAGCCCCTGTACGACTAAGATAATTTAATTTTTTAAGAAGTATTTGTCTGATAGGTTCAGAGGCACACGTCCAAAGTCAAGATTTAGCAGTACGCCAGGCTCCCAACTACAATCCTAGCTATTCGGGAGGCTGAGATCTGAGGACATCTTTCAAAGACTGCCTGAGCAGGCAAGTCAGTAAGACTTTCATTTCCAACCGTCAAAAAGCCAGACTTGGTGCTGTGGCTCAAGAGGTAGAGTGCCATCTATGAGAAAAAAAATAGTAAAGCCAAGGGACAGTGCGTAGTCCCTGCGTTCAAGCCCTAATACAGCAGTGTGCCCCTCCAAGCTCGCCCGCACACAGAGCTTCCTGCCTCCGCGTTTGCCCGCAGTCTTTGACATGTCCAGGCTTCGATCTCTGACTCTGTCATACCCTGAAGTTCTTCCAGTCTCTGTGCCTTTTCCTCTCCTAGGGGCACCGACCATTTTGGAGTAAAAGAAAACCCCCTCCACCCTCACAAAGTACTTCCCCTAACCAACCATGTCACAATCCTCTCTCTAAACCAAGTTCCTACCCATCCTTAAAGGAAGCTGCAGGGCTTGGGGAAGCTGATTTGAGACAAACTGCGGGGTCACTTTCTGGCCACAGACCTCAGGGAACAGACACAATTTGGCCCCTACCACCCAGCACGACCTTCCAGGGGCTGCTCTGCTCAGAGCACAGCTCAGACCTCACACCCCCACCCCAGTCTGTACACTTCCCTTACTGCTCCTCACCACTGCCAGAATGTCCTTCCCTGTGTCTCTGCACACTTAAAACCCATCCACCATCCATCTACCCACCCATCCACCTACCCATCCACCCATCCATCCATCCATCCACCTATCCATCCACCCACCCACCCATCCATCCATCCATCCACCCACCCACCCATCCACCCATCCATCCACCCACCCACCCATCCACCCATCCACCCACCCATCCACCCACCCACCCACCCATCCACCCATCCACCCATCCACCCATCCACCCATCCATCCATCCACCCACCCATCCATCCATCCATCCACCCACCCACCCATCCACCCACCTCCCACCCACCCATCCATCCATCCATCCATCCACCCATCCACCCATCCACCCATCCACCCATCCATCCATCCACCCACCCATCCACCCATCCATCCACCCACCCACCCATCCACCCACCCACCCACCCATCCATCCATCCACCCATCCACCCATCCACCCACCCATCCATCCACCCACCCATCCATCCATCCATCCACCCACCCACCCATCCACCCATCCATCCATCCACCCATCCACCCATCCATCCACCCATCCACCCACCCATCCACCCACCCACCCATCCATCCATCCACCCATCCACCCATCCACCCACCCATCCATCCACCCACCCATCCATCCATCCATCCACCCACCCACCCATCCACCCACCCACCCACCCATCCATCCATCCACCCATCCACCCATCCACCCATCCACCCATCCATCCACCCACCCACCCATCCACCCACCCACCCACCCACCCATCCATCCATCCACCCATCCATCCATCCACCTATCCATCCACCCATCCACCCATCCACCCATCCACCCATCCATCCATCCACCCACCCATCCATCCATCCATCCACCCACCCACCCATCCACCCACCTCCCACCCACCCATCCATCCATCCACCCATCCACCCATCCACCCATCCACCCATCCATCCATCCACCCACCCATCCATCCATCCATCCACCCACCCATCCACCCACCCACCCACCCATCCATCCATCCACCCATCCACCCATCCACCCATCCACCCATCCATCCATCTATCCACCCACCCACCCATCCATCCATCCACCCACCCATCCATCCATCCACCCACCCATCCATCCATCCACCCACCCACCCACCCATCCACCCATCCATCCATCTGTAGCTTCTTCCTCCCAGAGCCTCCTCCTGTGGTCAGAACTACAGAGAAGTCGAACTCCATGCCCCTTCCCCGTACTTCCTCTCAGGGGAACTTCTTTCACCCTTCCTTCTATCCCACAGTCAATGATCTTATTTCTCTCAGTCTTCGATGGGCTCCTTACAGTTCTGACTTGCCCTGGCGGGGCCTGTCACCTAGCAGAGGCTTGATGAGCATCTATCTGATAAAGCCAACAATCTGACCCGTACCTCATCCTGTGTGCTCTGAAGGGCTCACCAGCCCTCAGGTGGAAGAAGGTTGCAGAGTGTTCCTGATGGGGAGAGGCAGAGGATCTGGGGCATCTCACTTTCCCAACACCTGGCGCTCTGTACTCTTCAGTCACGACAGCTGGCCGAGGTGTGCTCCCTCCCTGGCTGCTGAGTTTAGGAAGACAAGCCCCAGTGTGGCGAGCAACATCAGCGTGCGAGCCCTGAGTCGATGGAGAGTTCGCGCAGTATGCTGCCCCTCCAGGGAAGCTGATCCCTGCGGGTGTGGACCACTCATCACGCCCATCCCGGGAAGGGAGGATGCCGGTCACTGGAAGCTGATTCCAGCCCCTGACTGTCTGCCAGCCACCAGGTCTTCTGAGCTGCCAACTAGAGGGGAGAGGTGCCCAGCTGCAGGGCACGGCTGGGAACCCAGACAGACACGGCTCCTGGGCCTTGGATACAAGAAGGAGCCCAGGTTTGTGAGGCAGAGGACAGTCAGGAAATCAGAGCAGGCGGGACTCCAGGAGACCGCGTTCCTCGCCAGCTCACCACGCACAGCAAACCCTCGAGTCAGTGTTCCCCATAGCTCCAGTTCCTGCCCTCGGTCTTCCTCACCGACAGACTCCCTTTCCACACTTCCACCCTTTGCTTCCACCCCCACCCCCCCACTCCCGCCACCACCAACCTTCTACCGCAAGCTCACCCCACTCTTGGGTATGCCAGCCGGTTCAGGGGCACTGCTGCTGATGCTAAGCCCCTGACACCCAGATACTGCAAGAAGCAAGGACTGAGACACCAACCCTACAACCAAGGAGTCTTCCCAGGGGGGAGAAGACCGCCAGACAAGGCCCAACCAGACCTGACACGTCTGACTCACCCCTCCCTCACCACAGCAGAGACGGCTGTTGCTGGCCCCTTGGCCCTCCTGGCTTGAGCCCCCCAGCCCAGCTCCTCCTCCCTGCAGGCCATCCTGCTGGATCTCAGACCCATACAACTTCAGGTGTCCACCTCCTGTCACTGCTGGAGGCCACAGGGCACATCTACTTCCCAGCGTTTCCCAGCATCCCTAGCGCGAAGTCATCATGCCTCTTCCGGCCCTCTTCCTGAGCACGGCTCTACCCTAGTGCCAGGGGCTCTCACCTCTGCAGGCAGCCCCGTCTTCCTCTCCAAGTAGAAAGCAATGGCCCCCGGAAAGGATCTGGGCTTTGTCCTCCGGCATCAACTGTGATTGAAGGGCGCACACGCCAAGGCTGCCAGAGCACGCCAAGTTCTCCAAAGACACCCCACCCCGCAGGAAACACCCTGCCCCCACCACACCTTCAGGCCTCTGTCTGACTTGGACGGGCTTTCTTCTAGTCTGCGCTCCGCACAGTGAGCTCCTTATCAGAAGGGGGCAGATGGCCTCGGGGGCAACCCCCTCCCTGGAGGGAAACTTTCCCACTCACTGTGAAAGGCCTGGCTCACCCAGCAGACCCCGCGCCGCCGCCTCTGGAAATCCCCAAAGCCAGAATCTCCTCTGTTTGCTTGGTCCTGCGTTTCGTTCTGAAATGTCTTCCGTGCTTGTGCTCATCGTTAGGGACAGAGCACCGCCTGTTGAGCTCTTCTCCCTTGCCAGCCGACACAGGGACATCCACGTACCCTCTCTTCATCCCGCACCGTGAGTCACACACTGCGTTACTTCTCTGAGCCTGGGCCCACAAAGACAACCCCGTCCCCCACGGCTGCGGGAGGCAGAGCGGAGCTGGTCTGGAAACCATTGCCCCTTTGCCTAACTACACGGCTATTATTACCGTTGACCACACTCTTTGCCCAGTGAGAAGCATGTTGGCTTTTAACTGTCTGGCTTTCATAAATCTCACAGTGCTTATTTACATCTTTGCAGTATTTTCGGCCCCAGCTTCTGCCCAAATCTTAATCCACAAACAACTATTTTAAGCCCTTTTTTAGGATCAGCCTTCAATATGTAGACACAGGCACCATCTACCCATCCCTCAGGATGAGTACTGTGTTTTTTTTTTTTTAAGTCTGGGCAAGAATGGAGCAGATTGTTACTTACAGGAACATCTGAAAAACAATCATTTACTTCTGAGCTTGGACCTCAACGATGCTAGCTGGTTTGGGGGCTTAGGGCAGTACGAAGGTTTGAACTCTGAGCCTCACCCTTGCTAGACTGTCTTAAGTCATGCTTCTAATCCTTTTTCAGATCAGATTTTGCTCTTTTTTTTTTTTTTTAGGACCAGCTGTAAACTGTGATTCTCTTGCCACTGCCACCGCCACTGTTGCCGCCGCCGCTGCCGCCACCGCCTCCTCCTCCTCCTCCTCCCCCTCCTCCTCGTCCTCCTCGTCCTCCTCCTTCTCTGCAGCTGGGATTACAGGCATATGCTAAACCTGCACTTCTTGAAAGAAACAGTAAATGGCACATGACTGACAAGTGAGTGTCAACACCATTAGCGAGGTCTTTGGAGAGGAGACGTGTCCCCAACATCACTGCTGCCAGGAGACTCTTGCCTCACCAGTCCCTAAAATGAAACAAAGTCTTCCAACACAAACACACAGAACACAAAGTATGAAGCAAGAAACATCAGCTAAGTCCCCCCAAGAAGTGAGGACTACTAGGATTTGCTGCCAGCAGAGGGTCTGGGACAGGAAGCCTAGGAGTTGGAAAGGATACTGGGGACGCAGGGAGGACACACTGGCAAGTAGCCCTGAGGGTGGCCGCCAGTGCCCCGGGGTGACCTGAGCTCAGACATGGCTGTAAGTGAACCGGGCTGCGTGCATCCAACACACGCAGGCACGCAGCAAGATGGGGGCATGGAGCAGGGAGCTCCTGCCGGCTGCCCTTTGACTTTCTGGTCATCATCAATTCCACAACAGTGCATCCCTGCCGCTATGCAGCAGCAGCCCCAGCTGGAGGGGGACAGGGGACCGCCCCCCTCATCCCACGACCCGTCGCTCCATCTGCCTGTCCTTTCTATCAGCAAGCCGGCAAGGCCATGGATCAACAAGTCATACTGCGATGCCTCCTCCTTCCGCCGAGAGACGCAGACCAGTGGTTCAGTCTATGGCTTAATTTTCAGTCAGGAGGCTTGAACTCAGGGCCCAGGCACTGTCCTTGAGCTTTGTCTTTGCTCAAGGCTAGTTAGCATTCTACCACTTTAAACCCTGGGTCCACTTCCAGTTTTCTGCTGGTTCATTGGAGATAAGAGTTTCATGAACTTTCCTTCCCCCGAGCTGGCTTTGAACCACCATCCTCAGATCTCAGCCTCCTGAGTAGCTAGGATGACAGCTGTGAGCCACCGGCACCTGGCAAGTCTGTGGCTTTGAGTGAATCACCTGGCAGCGATTTCAGGGCCGCTCTACCAGCTCTGTGGAAGCTCAGGATCCTCGTATATGCAAAGGCCAGTTAGGGTAAGCTAGAAAGTTCTCACTTGCGGGCTTCTTATGGAAAATAAACACAGTGCACCCTCACAGGCTAGCACTCAATCTATTGTAGCTCTTAATCTTTTTTTTTCTTTAAAGCATGTGCAAACGATGGGCTACCACATTTTTACAGAATGTCAAATGTGCAAGACATAGTGTCAGGAACAGAAGAAAGAAAAGGCAGGAGGGCCCCGCGGCGGCCAGAACAGGCCCCGCCAGGCAGCCCCGCCAGGCAGCCCATTTCCTCACTTCTCACCGGAGAGCACCCAGGACCAGACCCTCCGCCCACTTCACAATGTTTGCTTCCATCCCAAGAGTCAGAGGAGATAGAGGAGAATGCACTCGTGCAGCACCAGCTTCCTTCTGTCTTCGCCCAGCCAGGAGGCTGGCTCTCTGAAACGTCTTGGGTCAGGCAAGCTGTGAGAGAGGTCTCCTTGAGCTTTGGGCCTCCAGGCTGGCCTCAGCTTGAGGAGGACCGGAGCTGTAGGACCTGCCTTGAGCCAGGTGGCATCAGCCCCGCCCCGCCCTGGGGGGTCCACGCGCAGCCTCAGAAGCCAGGTTCCCCCCTTCCGTGGTCAATCCTGTAAAATGGCCCTGTCTCAAAGGGTGTCTCATGCTATGGTCCCTGTATGGCTGGTCTGCTCACCTGGACCCTGGTGGGGTCTCTGTGCTCAGTATCATCAAGCCCATACCACTGCATCATCCCACCCTCTCTCAGACAGCCCCCCACCATGCCCAGAAGCACTAAAAACAGAGACGAATCTTCTAACCCACTGTTCCTAGTGACAAGATTATAGGCTCCAACACCTATAATGAAGATGTAGGAGGCAGGTGGCTCATGCCTATAATCCTAGTTACTTAGAGGCTGAGATCTGAGAATCCTGGTTCAAAGATAGCCTAGACAGAGAAGTAAGTCCATGAGACTTGTATCTCCAATTACCCAACAAAAGCTGCAACTGGAGGTGTGGTTCAAGTGGTAGAGCACCAGCCTTTAATAAAAACTTTTTTAACAAGCTAAGAAAGAGCACAAGGCCCTGGGTTCAAGCTTTGTACCAGCACACACACACACACACACACACACACACACACACACACACACACACACACACACACACACACACACACACACACACACACACACACACACACACACACACACACACACACACACACACACACACCAGATACTGGATAAGTAAAGAGGAGAGAGATTCTCCTGAGAGGTGTGTCTGCTCTCTACCTGGCGGCCTCTGGATTTCTCTGACCATGGTTTCTCTGATGCCTGGTTCTCCTTTTCCTCTTCCACAGAGGAGGTTTTCCCACACTGTCTGAACTGCAACATATCTAACCAAAGAAACTATGGCTCATTTTCAAGTCTTCCTTCACTTCACCCTTTAGCAGTGTGTTGGGGGCCCCAGGTTCCAATTCAGTAAGCTAGTTAGTCGGGCGGAGGAACGAACTGGGAGTGGAGTGAGGGAGAGGCCACAGCTCCAATTTCAGCTGCGTGGAGAAACAAGACACCATGCAAGACTCAGAGCGCCAGGTGCTAGCTGAGCCCCAGGTGGGACACCCCTGTACTCCTGGGAATACTTTCTCAGGAGACCTAGGGTGCTGAGGGTCTGAGTCCTGCTTGACAGCAAGTCCTATTACCAGAGCACGCGTATCGCACACAGTAGGACAGCAGTGCACACAGTGAGACCATCTGGAGCACCGTCACAAAGCTCACCTACTAGATTCCCATCACAGTTCTGTGGGCTACCACTGACACTTTCACTGCACCTATGGAGAAACTGAGCCCAAGGAAGTTAAGGGATTTCCCCAGGGGGGAACAAAAACAGGTAGAAAAACCAGGACTCCACTCAGACCAGGGGTTGAAGACCTCACATTCTGTCTGCCTGAGCTGCTTGGTCTATGGCTGGGAGTAGAAGTGAGCACTCACCTGGAAAAAGTGTTTAGGACCATAGATAGTCACAGGATTTTAGATAACTACATCCTAGACATTCACCTCTAAAATACTTTGTGGGAAGTCACGGAAATAACCCAGAATATGAAGGTGGGTATGTGAGAGAACTAACGTGTCCAAGATGTTCATTGCTTTGTTATTTATTGAGAATATACTATATAGCCCAGGAAGCAGCAAAATTCCCAATATTAGGACAATAGTATATGAAAGTAAGTAGATTAAATTATTCATTTGTTTAAAAGACACCAGAAAGAGGGTAACTATATAGAAAATAAAACGCATTGTAACTTCAAATGAGGATAGGCAAATGCAAAACCGGGTGTGTACTATTGTTCTACAAATTTATTTAATACCTTCTTGTTGAATGCCAGCTGCATGCAAACTCTGAACAGATACTAGGATAAAACGGAAAATGAGAAAACCTTAGGTTTTGTCTACAGAAGCCTACAATCAGCAGATAATTACAACAGTGCGAGAAAACTCATGTGCAGGGGGAAAAATAGAGCAAAGTAGAATACTCTAAGCAGCAATTGTAGTTAACTTCTAGTTGCAGATACAGTACATTGCTCCTTGTTTTCCTCTCTGCTTTTACTCTTCGCATACTTAAATTTCAAACTAGGGTTTGAACTCAGAGCCTTGTACTTGTTAAACCACTCCCCTAACCTTTTTGCTTTTGTTATTTTTCTCAGTGAGCCTCATGTTTATGACAGGCCTGGCCTAGATGCAATCCTCCTATTTAGGCTGCTGTGTAATCTACCACTGTTCCCAGAGTTTTATTGGTTACAATGGGAGTCTTTGGCTGGCCTTGCTCAGCAATCCTCCCTTAAGTAGCTGGGATTATAGGTGTGAGTCACCATGCTCAGATAGTAGTCGAGTGCTGCCTCTTTGCTCTAGGAGGTGTTCTGGTGCCTGTCCCATCTTCACCAGGAAGCCCTGGGCCTGACACGTCCTAGAATTCGGTCATTGTCCCCAAAGGGGGCACCTGCGGAGGTAGCTTTGTGAACGCCGCTGGCTGTGTGGCCCAGGCATGCGGTGGTCCGAGCCCCACAGACGTGGCTTCACAGTCAGCGCCCCTTTGGCAGAGGCTCTTATTGGTTGGACTTACTGAACCCAGGTCACTTTCGGCAGCTGCTTGGCCGTTTTCTGCTCTCGCTTCTATTTCACTGAGCCATGAGGCCCGTTTGAGACCATCTCCTGGGAGCAAGTCTACGGGGTTGGGTCGGTGGGGGCAGGCCGGTCCCCGGCCTGGCGTGGCCCCTCCTCATGGCCTGTGAGCAGCGGAGTGTCTCACGGAGAAAGACCCCAGAGCAGCCCCTCCACGGGCGCCGCCGCGGAGACCGCAGCTGGGGCGGGCCCCCGCCCTGCTGAGGCGGCCCTGGGCCCTGCAGGAAGTCAGTGATGCCCTGGACCCACTTCCTCCCCTCCGCACACCTCACTGGACAAGCACAAGACAGGGTAAGCGTCCACTGGCCCCACAGCCTGGCTGGGGCAGAGCAGCGCCTACCATGAGGGTGGTGAGTTGGGTGCGATGAGCCCCCTGCCGTCTCTGTGTCTTGATGAGCCTCTAGCGCCTCCACTTGCGCATCAGATGGCAAAGGCAGAGCAGACCCAAGCCAGCCACCATGCCTGAGAAGATTCAGTCTGCTAGACGCCTTTGAGTCTGAGGAGAAGCTGGGTTTTCCTGTCCCTGTTTCCCAGATGTATCTGGTCCAGGGACAAACATCGGGAAGTGTGTGGTGTCTGGGTCCAGCCTGACCTAGGGCAAAGACTCCCTCCTTCCAGAACAAGCAGCTCTCCACCTCCTCCCGGCATTCCAATGAGAACCACATTCCCACTCCTCTCTTGCTGCTTTCTGACCGTGGTTAAGACATACTAGTAGAAGCCAAGTACTTACATTGGATGGGGTTACAGGATTACAGGTGTGAGACTGTGATCCTAGTTACTCTGGAGGAGGAGATCTGAGATTCCAGTTCACAGTCAGCTGGGATATAAGAAAATCAGTGAAACTCCTATCGCCAATTAACCAGCAAGGAGCCAGAAGTGGAGCTCTGGCTCACGTGTTAGAAAGCCAGCCTTGAGCTAAAAAGCCAAGCAACAATGTGAGGCCTTGAATTCTCCCCCCTCCCTCTCCTTTTCTCTCCCTCTCTCTCCCCCTCTCTCCTTCCCTGCCCTCTCTCTGGGATGGCCAGGGATGGAAGAGGCCCGGGTCCCTCAGAAGGAATCCAGGAAAGAACCACAGTGGTGAGAAAAGAGGACACGGGAAAGAGGACACGGGGAGTGTCCCTTGGAGGGACCATGCCAATTCCAAGACCCCACGCACGGAAATCTTTCTAGAGCCCATCTCAAAGGTCCCACCTCCTGCCAGCTCTGACCCAGACAGGTCACAAGTACACAGCGACCAGCTACAGCTCCACACAGAGACATCTGATGTCTTCCATGTGTGGAAATCCATGCAGACCGATTATCTCATCTCTCTGTGACCTCGGGCTGCCGTTACAGCCGGGAGGGCTGGTTGTGCAAGGGAAATGGGTTGTGTCAGGGTTAAGTTGGAGACCAGGCTGTGGGTTCCCTCCCCGCCTTGCACATGCCATCTTGGCATGCCATGGCAAGGCCATAGACCTGTCCTGTGTCCCCACCTCCTCTTTTTCCAGTGCCTTCTCCTCTCTGCTCTGGCAGATGTCCTGATGCTGCCTCCAAATGGGCAAAGAGCCCTACGGTTCCGAAGCACTTCCCCGGCCCACTAGGCCATCGGGGATCAGGACTCGGGACTGGGGCTCAGCGCTCAGACAAGGAGAAGCGAATTGATCTGCCCGGCTGTCCTTGACCTACTTATTCTGACTCCAGAGCCAGGGCTCTCCAACGGCGACCAGAAACCTTCATTTCTTCCCTGCATAAAACCTCGTGACCTGCACTTCCGAGAACTGCAAAGCCACTCTGAGGCCATGACCTTGAACTTGCAGTTGGTGTTTACCTTCAAACTGTTTGGCCAACTGGTCCAGCCGAAGTTTGCTTGCTTGGGGGCATTCTCTTACATGGACTCTCCTTCTCTGCTTCTATGCTAAATGCCTCCAACCATTGTAACAGTAAGAAGGTAGAAACCAGGGATAGAAAGAGGTCATGAGACTTTAAAATATATTTGTAAATCTATAGTAGATTCACCTGTAACATATATTGAATAAATAGAAGCACACAGAACCTATGAAGATATTTTTACCTTGATATTTTACTTTCCTTTTGTCTCTAATGAGCTACAAGGATAAGTGCTCTTTTCTCCTTTGAGAATTAAATACTTCTTCCATTTGGGACCCAGCCAAAACCTCCAAAACTTTGCCCCAAAAGTTCTCATCATCCTTTCCTGGCTCTACTGTGAGAGCTGGGGAGCTGCCTGCTGGTCCCCTGCCCGGCCAGGCCTGCTGGCCTCCCTCCTCTCCTGCTCTGCTTCCCCGGCATGGATGCAGCCTTTACACTTCCTTTTCCTCATTTTCATGAGGCAAGCGCTACCTGTGCTGGGAGCGCTCCCTCACCACCCTTCAGAGCCCCAGGATCTCCCACGCGATGCCCGTCCAGACCTGACAGCCTCTCCCACACAAGCGCCTGTGAGCAAAGCCCTGTCCGGTCCCCACGCCCACATGGCTCAGCCTCTCCATGCTGCCGGTCTGTGCTCCACAGTTCTGTATTTGAGACTCAAAGGCTAAATTCAGTAATCACACCACAATTTCACCCCCAAAAAAGCATTATAGTGATTACTGAGTTATATCAGGAGCTTATTTAAGATAACATCTTATTTGCACAATGTAGTTGAAATAGCTGGGTTGCACAGCCAGTACAATTGTTAAACTCCTTATGTGCATTAGCATAATCACTCTGGAAGTGCTTTGCTGCTTTTAGACATACGAGCAGCTAAGACCGCAAGTGTAAATAGACCTCTCTTACAGCGGTGGCACTGTTAGGCTGAGAGGGTGTAGGTTTGCCTGTAAACAGGAATTTAGTTGTCTTTTGCACATACAGTGGATGTGAAACTCTCTCCCAGTCAGCTCTCTTACAGAAGCCACGCCACTGTACACACTGGATTCCTCATAATGGTTTGGAGCTGGGCGCTGGTGGCTCACGCCTGTCATCCTTGCTACTCAGAAGGCTGAGAACTGAGGATCTGAAGCCGTCCCAACAGGAAAGTCTGCGGGGCTCTTATCTCCAATGAACCTCCAAAAATAAAAATAAAAAAGCCAGTCACAGAGCTGTGGTAGAGCGCCAACCTTGAGTGGAAAAGCTATGGGACATTGCCCAGGCCCTGCGTTCGAGTCCCTACCCCCTATACCTGGCTGAAGCTCTGTTTGAGGAAGAGAACATGGAGGCTCTGGAGGAAATGACTTATTTGAAGCCACACTAGCATTCAGATCTGTCTGTCTGAGGCTGGTGGTCTCGTGTGGCTCCAGCCTCCCCCCTCACTGTTCCCACAGCTCATGGAAGCCCACGGATCCACACCAGCGACAAACGGGCACGGCCAGGGTCTAGACCAGCCATGCCAGCAGCCGCGTGCTCGCCTGGCCACGTGTTCCACGAGCTTCCCTTGCCCCAGAACAGTGCTGGAGAGGCTAGAGGCCAAGGCCGGCTGGAGAGCAACCGTCTCCCCCGTGAGCCCTGCCTCCTCCCCGGGGCACTGCTGGGCAGTCGCGTGGGATCTTGTGCCCTGAAACACAATGGGGCGCGCAATGAGCTGAGCCTAGGAAAACCTCCGTCTGCCATGGCCCACCGCTCCGTGCTCTGAATGCCCAAGCCACCTCAAGAGGCCAAAGTGCATCGCTTCCTGTCCCTGGTGACTGCTAGTCAGGTGGCTTTTGGCGCTAACATCTTCCTCCCAGAAAATGTTTTTCCCAAGAAAGCTCACCACCGAGGAACGCGGCGCTGCCCTGTGGGTGCATCTCTGCCAGGCACAGCCTCCTGAGCCCAGCTGGGCCGCAGATGCTCACATCTGGACTTCTCCAGTCATGCACAGCAGCATCACGCACCCACCCCCCCCCCCCCCCGCCAAGGTTGAGGCTCACCCACCCCTCCTCCCCATGACAGGCTCCATCCTCTCTCTGAATGCAGGAGAAATGTGAACCAGTAGCTAAAGTGACCTACTCGAACTTGACCTCTGATTCTGGCAAGAACCAGCACAGCTAGAAATTAGCCAACTTACTACTGACAAATAGGTAATGTAGCTGGTTGTGTGTCCTGTGTCATACATGATACAAAGGCGCAGGCTACCATGTGTTGAGCGATATATACACCTCACAGAGGAATGATCAGTCAACTGAGGTTCTCTTCCAGGTCTTCTCCTTTGGATATACAATTCGACTCTTCCACGTGCTTGTCACGGAGTCTCCCTCGAGAGCCTCCAGCTGGCCCTCAGGGTGATGGCTTTTCCAGGGACACTGCAGGCTTAGCAGCATACAGGGCATGTCCCTGGGTGCATGCAGGCAGAGCTGGACGTCCAGCCGAAGTCCCGGTGGCCTTGGCCTTGGCAGCCATAGTCCACTGCCATCCAGAGGTCCCCCGGGGCCCAGGCCGCCTAAGCTGGGGACAGCACAGCATTTCTCAGCTTGCTTCCCTGCAGGGAGGACCTGAAGTGTACCCCCAAAGTGATCCACGGCCGTCCTAGCCTCTGATGCCTCTGGCTGTGACCTTCTCTGGAAGTGGGATCCTCACAGTGGTGATCACGTGCAACTGGGGTCATCTGGAAGGACCCTAATCCCCCGTGACTGACGTCCTCTTACAAAGGGGAAATTCTGGCAGAGGAAACAGGGAAGATGGTAGAAGCGGGGAGGGGCTAGGTCAGAGGGCAAAGCTGGAAGGACCATCTACAAGCCCAGCTGCGCCCCATGCCATCAGAAGTGGAGAGCGTGCAAGACCTGCCCTTCCCAGGGCCTCCCTCAGAGGGCTGTGGCCGGACTCACACCTGGACTCACACCTGTACTGGGACACTGGGCCTCCAGGGCTGTGAGAGAATCCATCTCTTGCATGGTAAACGTTCTAGCAGGTGGCGCTTTGTTACAGTTGCAGAAGACACGAACCACACTTCCTACCGCTTCTCCTGGGGGAATCATCTTCCCAGCTCCTCCCTGAGAGCTCCGTCTCCATGTCCCCTTCTTGGAGGCGCCAAAGGTAATCCTGAAATCCCCTCCTTTCTGCTTCTACATCAATGAGGCGGAGATGCACGATGGTTTCTTCGTAAGATTAGAGCCTCCATTTGGGTTGTAATGTGCCAGTGTAACTGGCACCAGCCAGGCTCAGGGGCCACAGCACACCTGAAGGCAGGAACATGCACCGTGACAGAGGGCAGGGAGACAGCGATCTAGGGGGAGAGCCACACTCCAGGGTGGTTCCTGTACCTCTCCAGGATCCACAGTCACAGAATCCAAGACACAGTCTTCGGGGTACGTCGCTATGCTATGGAACCCTCGTCTCTGACTTCCACCCCCTCCCTGCCTAGCAGAGGAGACAGACTTCCATGGCTGCCTCCCACCTTTGGCTTGTCACATATCAAAGGTGAAAAGAGTAATGTGGATGGGCTGAGAAGGCGGCTCAGTGGTAGCGTGCTTGCCTACCATGCATGAAGCCCTGGGTTCGATGCCTCAGCACCACATATACAGAAAAAGCCTGAAGTGGCACTGTGGCTCAAGTGGTAGAGCGCTAGCCTTGAGCATAAAGGCTCAGGGCCTGAGTTCAAGACCCAGGACTGACAAAAAAAAAAAAAAAGACATGGAACATACTAGAAAAGAGAGGAAGAGTGGAGTCCTGTTCCTGCTCCGGCCTTCGTCACCATCTTCAGGCCAACTTCTACTTCAGGCAGAAGATGGCAAGACCAGAAGCCCCTGGGGGCCCTCTCTGCCAGGCTGTGACCTTGACCATAAAGAACCCTCCACACCTTCTTCCCCCTCGGTGTAGTAGGCACGTTCCCTCAGGGGAATTGGGTCTGTGTGATCTGATGAGAAACAGGCCAAACGGCCCGGGTAGCAGCCCGTGGAGGGTGCGGAGCGAGGCTGCCGCCCACTCCCTTTGCCCTGGCGCGGGTAGGAGGTGAGCGGTCAGGCACACTCCTGCCTGCACACCCTACTCTCCCTCCTGGGTCCCGAAAAGCCCTCAGGCTCTGGTGGCTTCACGGAGAATGGGCTGCTGGCTCTGCTTCCTGGCTCCTGGCCTCCGTCTGAGCTGCCGGGCAGGTGGGAGACACCGTGGGCTCCAGCCCATTTCCTATCCCCTTTTCTCTCACTCCAACAGACAGCCTTCAAGTGTGAGGGATGTGATAGACAGAGACGAGAAGGATGGAAAGAGACTCCACTGGCTGAGAAATCTCAGCTTGGTAAGAAAGTGTCAAAGCAAGGCAGGGAGTGGAGCGGAGTGCACAGCCCTCCCTGGGATAGGGGGGTGCACAGCCCTCCCTGGGATAGGGGGGCGAGGTGCCCAGCGCTCCCTGGGATAGGGGGGTGCCCAGCGCTCCCTGGGATAGGGGGGTGCACAGCGCTCCCTGGGATGGATGGGGGGCGAGGTGCACAGCGCTCCCTGGGATCTGGGGGAAGAGCATCCCAGAAGTCGTTGGAAGAAATGCCAGGCCTGCAGGGATCAGCCAGGCAAAGAGAGGGGCAAGGGCAGGGGTATGGATGGGGCGGTTGGCACCAGCCAGCCTGCACAGGGTCCACACACACTCCTTAAGGGGAGGATGCTGCCAGAGGAGGCTGAAGGGCCTGGCAGGGCTTCCCACGTGCTGTCTGGCATCAGATGAGGGTTTGTCCTGGGAGCACAGGGAGGGGGCCTCTGAAAGGGAAATGAGCTAGAGAGAGACAGCATGGTGATCTGACAGCTCCGCTGACAATGGAGGGCAGACTTGAAGAGCAGCCCAGAGATGAGCAGGGCGCTGCTGGAGGAGATCTAAAGGAAGGGGTGGGGAGAGACGGGGGTAGGGGGAGGAGGTAAGAGAGACAGAGAGGAAACAAGGATGGAAATCAGAATCATGACCAAAAAGGAGCTTGGGGAGAGGAGAGGAGCTGAAACTCAAATTGATCGATGTATCGGGCCAGTGGCTCATGCCTGTAATCCCAGCTACTCAGTAGGCTGAGATCTGAGGATCATAGTTCAAAGCTTCAGAGCTAGCCCAGGTATAGGAATGTCTATGAGACTCTTGTCTCCAATTAACCAGCAAAACGGACCAAAGGGCAGCTTGGCTCAAGCAGTAGAGAAACCAGCCTTGAGCAGAAAGGTTAAGGGACAATGCCCAGGCTCTGAGCTCAAGCCCAGTACTGGTGTGTGTGTGTGTGCGCACGCACACACACACACAGCATTGCTTAGACATAATAACAAAAGGGAGATCAAAGAGCCTAAGACACCAGTGCCCCTGTTGCTGCTGTGGGTGCCCCGGGAGGAGGCCCTGAAGAAGACAATGACATGGAATCATAACAGGGCCAACCTCAAGCCAGGCAGAGCTCTGCTCAAACCCCAACTTCTCTGCCTCTTCACATTTCCTTCTGTACACGCGCATGGTAGCAGGCCTGCAGAGCCGTGGGAGAGACTCAGTGAGTATGAGTGGAGCACTCAGCACAGCGTCTAGCACTCCGCAGACACTGAGTGACGAAAGCTGTCGTTTGTGCTGTGCGTCGTCGATGTGTTTCTTTCTTGGAATGTAACACGTTCCTCCCCGTCTATCCTGAGACAATGCTCCTGAGCGTACCCATCAAAATTCCAGATTTCCAGCCTGGTCTAACTTCTAACACCACTGCCCCTGGAATATGCCCTGATCATCCATAACAACGATCACGTTTGGGGAGGTACCAGGCTCGGACTGCCCTCACCCGAGCTAGGTGTCCCCGCAGCCTCACACAGTTACTGCTGTCCTCATGATCATTGCTTTCCCTAGACAGAGGCCCTCCTGCCAGGACAGTGCCCGCCTCCCTCCCTGGGCGCCCACACCAATGAACCCGGGCAGTTGGGCCGACGTGCACTGGCTGAACAGAAGGTGCCAAGACTTCCCCCGGTAGACAATTTAAGAGCAGGTTTCCATTTGATTCCTCCAGTGGCCAATCAAAAGTAGATTTTAAACAGATAAACAGCAGGGGGGGAGGGGGGAGAGGAACATCATCAGTCAGTCCCCTGAGGCCAGTCTTAGCATGGTTAAGTTTGATTAGAAAACTAGAAAGGTTTTCTGAACTCCTCTTGGGCAACAGATGCCTGCATCCGGGCTCATGCCCTTTTCTCCTTTCACCCTTTACCCCAAGGGGGATGGGTTAGCCCATTTTAGAGATGATCACAGTGACACTCAGCAAGTCCACTTTGCTAAAGTTCATGCAGTTGCCAAGTGCTGGCATACATCTAAGGCCAGGAAAGCCATTGGTGTTGGTTCTGGGAATTAGCAACACTGATGCTAGGAACACTTAAAAATAGTCCATTGCATTTTCCTACTCTTAAAAGCCATTTACTAAGTAGGACATGGCTGAGGGGGAAAAAAATCCAGCAGAATGACTCAGTCCCTGGTAAAATGACATTCACATTGGGACAACCCCAGCATAGAAAGAAACAGGTGACAGAGACAGAGAGACACGGAGAAAAAGGGACTTGTCAACAGCACCGGCACAGCCCAAAGTATTTCCCTTTTGCTGGGCACTGTAGTCAGACTGGGATCTGGGGTGCTAGCGGAGCTAACACACCCACTGCAGAGTCAAAGACGAGCCGCGGGGCTCATTTCCTGTCTGCTAAATATACTCGGTCCTGATAGATGCTATCCCCACCCTGCGTCATGGACGGCCGCCCTCACAGCCAGTGTCTCAGAGGAAGCGTGTGTGGAGCGAGCGTGCTTTCCAAAGCCTTCAAGGCAAAGCGGGCTGGGGTCCTGCCCAGATACCGCGCATGGCTGCCACCTTCCGCTCACCGTGGCCTTCTCTCCATCCGGTGACTCCTGCCCTGCATCCTCCTCCCACCCCTCCTCCGCTTCCTTCTTCTCCTCCTCCTCCTGGATGCCTCCAACCCTGGGGTAGGGTGAAGGCAGTCCCGCCCAGCCCAGCCACTAAGCTCTCTGAGAATGGTATCAGAGGAAACACTTGAGAACCAAGAAGCAAACAGAAGCCATTCTACACCTGCTGCCACCCAGCTTCCTCCGGCCCCCAACCTCATCCAGGTGTCCCCAGGGGAAGAAAGGGCCCATTCAGGATTGTGGCTTGTGGTTTTTCCACCTCCTGACAGAAAGGAAGGACAGACAAGAGGAGACAGCAGAACTGAGGTGAAGCTGAGGACCCAGAGCAGGCTCCTGAACCCCCGTTCTGAACGTCCTGCCTCTGCAGCCTTGGGGCAGCTCCACACGCTGCAGCCTGGTGACGGTCTGTGCCCCAGGTCCCTAAGATCATGCTCCACCTCGGCGGGTTTCACAAGGATGCAATGAACGACTGCCCGGCGGCACCCACACGGTGTCTGGCCTTGCACTGGTCCAGCCCAGCGCGTACATTTATCTCCTCAAAGATCTGCCGCTGAGGCCCCTCTCCCGAATCATCCGGGTCACACAGCATTCCAGATGACTCGGATCCAGCCGGCTGCTTCACAGGTTCCCCTGGGACAGGGCCAAACACCTGCGTGCCCACGCACAGCCTCTCTCCTGACCACCTGGCCTTTGGAAACCCTCTGGGGCCTTTTCCCACGGCTCCAACCAGCTTCTGTTCCCACGTCCTGCTGCCTGGTCATGCTCGGGCACCGTCCACTAAATGGTCTTCTCCCCCAACGGACTTCAAGGGCTCTCTGTAACTCACAGTTGTTTGTGGGTGCTGGTGTCTATTAATTCTTGCACCTACAACAGAACCTGGCACAAAGGAGATGCTCGGTAGAAAGCTCACTGCACACACATGAACAGTAACTGTCTATGTCACTAACCCAGACAGCAAGCACACAAAGGCTCAGAGAAAGTAAACCAGGCCATATTGCAGAGCTCCGGAAAAGCAGGTCAGGAATCTGACATTCATTCCTGGCTCTGCCCACCTCAACCCTGCAGGGGGAGCACCTGAGGTCACAGAAACCCCTGGAGATGCCGGCTGCACAATGGAGACCTGGGAGGCGTTTGCACCCAGCCTAGGGTAAAAGGACACAGCGTGATACCCTGAAGCCCTTACATCTGCCTACACTAGCAGCAGAGGACTTGCCTGGGAGGCCCTGGGTACCAAGGAAGGCAGGGTGCTGATCACAGTCGCCCTTCCCAGCAAGCCCACCCCCTTCCAAAGACTGGAAGGAAACCCCGTATTGAGAGGCCACAAACTTTAATATAGATGATATTAGGTAACAGCTTGTATCTGTTGTAATTGTGATTTTTGACACATGCCAGTAACCTGTTCCCACTGCTTGTGATTAAAAGTATCTAGAGCTGGGCACCGGTGGCTCATGCCTGCAATCCTAGCTTCTCAAGAGGCTGAGCTCTGAGAATCCAGGCAGAAAAGTCTGTGAGACTTTTCTATCCAGTTAACCACCAAAAAGCCAGAAATGGCTTAAATGGTAGAGCTCCAGCCTTGAATGGAAAAAAAAAAAGATTAAGCCAAAGTGTAAGGACCTGAGTTCAAGCCCAAGAACCAGCACCAAAAAATAAAATAAATAAATAAAATCTAGCATCATTCTACACTCAAGATAACCATTAAAGACAGGTGCTCCTAATTGCAAACCAATAGCCCTTTTCTAGATGAAGAAACCCAGATACCTCTTAGAAAACAATAGCTTGTGCACAGAGCTCAGGACTGAGAGTCTGTGGACCTGGCAGCTGGCAGCTATGTGACCTGGTGCGTGGAATTCACTAGAGATTACCATTACGGCCAGGGTGGACTAGAGCCATTCCTCTAGGCATAGGCCTCAGGCTCTGACCTCTCCCATCCAGGGTGAACCCACCCCCGCAGCCCAGCTTCTCCTTACCTCCCCACCTGGGGCAGCCGGCGACTATGCCGTCTCTCTCCTGGATTAAGGGGTTTTCTGGTGGGTACCTAGATATGGTTGTGCATAAGCCTGGTCCTATCCTGTCCAGTTACAGCCACGGGTGAGCATCTTTCCAGACTATGCCCTCTGCACAGGAGAAGCTTGAACCCACACAGGACAAGCTTCCTGCTGCGGCAGTGTGAGAGGTTGGAAAGTTAGCGTTTTTTGCTTTCTGGGCAGGAGTGGTGCCTGTTGGTAAAATTTACCAGCCTTCAGCTGAAGGCCTGGGTTCCCAGGCAGAACAGCACCATGTCCTCCCCTCCCCGTGCTCATCTTCCCGCCCTGCCCACTGAGCCAGGATGCCCGGATGCAGGCAAATGAGATCTTGAGACAGCCAGAGGACCACAGGGCTGAAATGCATTCGTAGCAGAGCTCTGCCCTTACCCTGCGGCCTCCCTCCGTGCCCTCCCCAGGGGAACGGGCCTCCCTCGGCACTGCAGGGGCGGGGAGGGAGGAATTGGGCGTTAGGAGCTCAGCATCCTCCAGACACTTACCACACTTCCTCTTCGCTCGCTTTGATCCTCAGCAGCTCTCAGAAAGTCGCCCTGTGGAGTGTGCTTGAGGCCTGGCAAACTCAGGAAGCAACAGCTGCTTTTCACAGAAGTCCTTCTGAGACCTGCCCAGCTCAGACTCCGGAGTGTGAGCTAAGACAAAAGCCATGGGCACTTCTAGCTCACCACACACCTCATCACCGCACCCTGGGTCATCAGGGCTTGGCCCAGGTCACATGCCAAAGGTCAACAGAGCTGACCTCATATCGTGTTTTAGAACGGGGAGGGCACGCGGGCCCTCTCCAAGAGCAGCCTGATTCCTAGTCCAACTCTTCTTGAGGAATTTCCCTTGCCTTGTAGCAGCTATAGACAGGGCGCGATATGCAGGACTGGGGAATGGATCACCTGCCCTCTTCCCTGTGGGGTGAAAGCATCAGGGAGGCGCGTCCCAGAGCTTCCCTTTAGCTGGGGTTCTCAACAGCCAGTCGCTTGCACCAGAGATGCTTTTACAAGCCAGGAGTGAACAGACTGTCTCCTCTCAGTGTTCCTCACTACTGCAAATTCAGTAGCATAGAAACTGTGGGTATTTTGGGGGGAGGGGGGAGTCGGTCGTGGTGTTTGCACTCTAGGCCTGGCGCTGTCCTTGCTTCAGCTCAAGGCTAGAGTTCTACCACTTCTACCACTTGAGCCACAGCGCCACTTCTGTGGAGTTAAGAGTCTCATGGGGACTTTTCTTCCCTGTCTGGCTTCAAACCACCATCCTCAGATCTCAGCCTCCTAAGTAGCTAGGATTACAAGAGTGAGCCACCAGCACCCGGCAGAAATAGTGTTTTTTATAAGCAACATCACAGTGTCCATCTTCTAGAGCCTGGGGACCTACAGCTAAGCCCTGAGTGCCAGCTCTGCCTGGACATTCTCCATCAAAAGCAGATTGGGCGGTAGCTTCTTGCTTAAATGCTTCATTCTCCTTAACTGGCAACTTCTAGGTTGTTGGCATAGCTTCAAGTTTGCAGCTCTCCTGATGACCACTTCTAGATTCTTCTAGGGTTACTTCAGAGAAACAAATCAGAGCTGCTCCTGTAGCTCTTTTACTGATTTAGTAAAGAACTCCCTGCCAGGCCCTCATGCCTATAATCCTAGCTACTTAGGAGACTGAGATTTAAGGATCCAAGTTTGAAGCTAGCCTGCACAGAAAAGTGTTCAAGACTCTCCAATGAACAACAAAATGCCGGACTAGAGAAGTGGCTCAAGCAGCATAGATGAGCAAAAAAGCTGAGTCAGAGTATAAGGCATGATTCAAATTGAGGTATCAGAACACACACACACACACACACACACACACACACACACACACACACACACACACACACACACACACACACCACGAAAATAAAGAAGAGCAACTTTCCTGGATTAAAGTCCTTAACATACCTAGAGCGGTTTTTCTTTTTCCTCACAACAAGCTCGGACTGGCATGCAAGCTGTTAGGTTCTGAGACCTACCCAATTTGAATATTTCATGAATATCCAGAAGGGCTACCTTAAAAACCTAGGAGTCTCTATAAAAGTCTTCCCTGAATTGGATCGTCCAGTCCAGTCCTTGCAGGGCTGCTGGAGCTCCATCCTACCCGGCGTTCTGTTCATGATCAGAAGTTATGCCAGCCTGGCCTTCCTCTTGCACGTATAAGGACAAATCAAACACATTTTGTTAGGAACTGCATCAACACTGAAATCATTTGACACAGTGATAAGAATTCCCTCTACTGAAGAAATTATTAAAGATTCAAACTAAGTGTACCCCAGTTGAGGCTGATGAAGAGCTGCAGATTCCTGCCACTCAACTCTCAAACCAGAACAAGACCAGAGCATTCCACTCCTGCTCAAGAGAACCAATGGTGAAGTCTAGCCAGAATACATCCCTCCCCCAGAGTCGTCACAGGCCAATCCCTGTGTGTGAACACCAACTAGAACACAAGCCCTCCACTCCTTTATGGACCACCACCACCCGTGCAGGGATACAAATACCCACCTCCCTCCCCTGCTCCATCAGAGGTAAGAGTCTCCCCCCCCTCCCCACCCCAGCCACCACCCCCAGCAAAAGTACAATGACACGTCTCTTAGCTCTCTCCCAATTTTATCCCAGTCCTCTGGTTCAAGCAGTGACTTGAGAACAGCTTCCCATTTCTGCTTTTTTGCTACATCGTCAGAGACTCGTGTCTGGCTGGTTGGCAGAATTAGAAGCTTCTGTCAGTCTCAATAGCAAAGCAAAGGGGACTTTCCTGAAGACTTGGTTTCAACACTGCCTTCTGAGAGACAGGACAGCAAGAGAGATAGTAAATGTGCAAAAAAAAAATGGGGGAACAGGATTCTCCGAGCTCTCTGCACCACCCCTTAATATCACCCAAAGGGGACAATGAGCCATAGCCCCAGCTTGCCCCCAGACAAACCTGGAAGGTAGGGAGGGGGCCCCCTCACCCATCCCCCATCTCGGCCTGGACTGCCCAGGATTGCAGGCCATGCACTCAAGGGCTCGGCTGCAGGAAGTCCATAAATGGCCTTTATCCCTACAAGCAGGAGCCTGGGGATCTTCCCAGCACTGTCCCCTGAGTCAACTCACTCCACATGACATACTACACACTGCTCCTTGACTCTGCTTGACCTTTGGGTTGGGTTTGTTTTTGTTTTTTGGCTTTTGTGGGGGTTTTTTGTTTTTGTTTTTCCTAGTGGTCCTACAACTAGAACTCTGGGCCCTGGCGCTGTCCCTAAGCAACTTTTGCTCAAGGCTAGCACTCTACCATTTGACTCACAGCACCACTTCCAGCTTTTCCTATGATTTAATTGGAGATAAGAGTATCACAGATTTTCCTGCCTGAGCTGGCTTCAAACGATCCTCAGATCTCAGGCTCCTGAGTAAGATAGGATTATAGGTGTGAGCCACCAGCACCTGGCAGGTAGGTGTGTGTGCGTGTATGTGTGTGTGTGTGTGTGTGTGTGTGTGTGTGTGTGTGTGTTTCATTCAAAGAATCATACGTGCTCTTTCTTGCTTAGCACTTTCTTGCTTCTTAGCTGGAAATGTCTACTTCCATCCTTGGCATAGCCCCAGAGGTAGCAGCTCCCAATGAGCAACTCTAGAATCTTACATGGTAACATAAAAGTCAAAGCATCAAGCCTAAATAATAATAATAATAATAATAAGAAGAAGAAGAAGAAGAAGAAGAAGAAGAAGAAGAAGAAGAAGAAGCAGCAGCAGCAGCAGCAGCAGCAGCAGCAGCAGCAGCAGCAGCAGCAGCAGCAGCAGCCGCCGCCATTCTCCCTTCTCAGGCCTCACATCCTATGTACCATATATAACTATTGTCAAGAACACCCAGATACTTTTCTCAAAATGTCTTCCAACACACATGGGCCCAGGGCTGCCCAACTGAACATTTTCTTCTAAACTTTCTTTTTAAATACTCTGGAGTGGCTAGAATGCCATATACTTGCATTTCCAGACTCCCTTGAGGCTAGAAATAGGTACAGGCTCTAATCTAGCTAAAGAGACATGCAGGCAATTGGCTCATAGCAAGGACACAAGGGACCCAGGTAGCATCTGGGAAACTTTTTTCTTTCCATATTACAAACAAAGGCAACTGTGTCTGACATTAGCCATTCCTCAAACTTGGGTATGATTTTACAGCCTTCTTGGAACCATTGGGGTTAAAAAATAGGAAAAGGTAAAAAAAAAAAAAAGTCAACATGTTTCAAGAAGGTTGAGCAGAAGAGAAAGAAACTGGGTCTCTGGAGACCTTGTAAGCAGCAGAACCAGACCTAGTGCTGCATGAGAAAAGAATGAACCGTTCCTAGCCAGGGCCAGTTGGTTTTTCTGTTACTGCAGGAGAATCTGCTTTAACTGACTCAGCAGACAATGCAATAGGTCACTGCGAGTCTGTTTTTCTTGGGATGGGTGTACAATGTTTGCAGTTTGCTGTCTTCACTTCAGCGGTGTATCTTTGCCACACTTTCCATATCAAGTCGCATGAGCCATTCTTTTTTCTCCAGTGTAGTCTACCATCCATATGCTTAGCCTAAAGAAATCTGATGAACATTTTCATTGGCTGCTGTCCATTCCATCCTACTGCAAATGAAGCTGCAACAAGCATCACTGTGCAGGTGCTGCTGCTCCTACAGCATATTCATAGCAGGAGGCGGCCATGGCCTTGCCCTTGAACCTTGTTCTTACCCCTCACTCCCTCTGTGTCTGCAACACACCAGACCTTCTTTAGCTGACCTGAGAGGACTGGAGCTGAGTATTCATGTTTTGAGTCCTATTTTCCTCCCTTCAGTCTCTGGTCTGCTGAATCTGAGATACCTACTATCTTAGCCAGAGGCTTGGATCCCTAATCTGTGTCCTAATTAGACAAATGATCTTCAGCTTCTTCTGGGGACTGAAAGTCAGGCTTTCACATCATTGGTCCTCAGCCCTGCCCCATCACCCTGCTTCCCAAGCCTCCCCCTTCCTGCTTGGGTGAACTCACCCACACAAGCTCCTACAGGAAAAAGAATGTGTGACCACACCCCACCTACAGCCAGGATTTAGCCCCTAGTTTCAGCACCTGTAACCATGTCAAAAATTTTTACCGGAAACCCAACCTCACACCCCAACCAAGTCCTACTTGTTGGCAGAAGCTAGCCAATAGCATTTCTGGGTAGAAAGGAGGAATGTACCAAGATGGAGACACAGATCTAAGAACAATGAAACCAGACCTGGATTTATGACCAAAGAAGCAAACATAGCTAGCAGGTTATTAGACCAGGCTGCTCTAATAACCAGTCCATGCCCAGCCAGGCAGTATCCCCTGTGCTAAAAACTAAAACAACAAAACATGGGCAATGAGGGAAGGTGTCCTGGCAGGCCACATTTTCAGTGTAAAGCCCTCTGTTTTAAGTCATCTTCTCTCAGTGGCAGAATTGCAAAGCTGATGGCAGCCAGCAGACATGGTCTTCAGAGGCCTCCTCCCTCCTCTGCCCTCTCCCCTCATGACCCATCCCTTCAAGTCAGCCACCCCCTGGGCCAGCAAGCAACATCAGGAAATGTGGTTGTCTGAGACGACCACTTGATCCAATCCAGGCTGATCAGCACAGGACAGAAAGCGGATCCACCATTTAGTAGCAAGAACAGGAAGACTAGCGCTGTCTTGAGTGCCTCCCTTATGCCAGGCAAAAGACCCACAACTCTCCTTTGGAGAGGCAGTCTCGTTCCCGCCCCCATTAGAATATGACCTTGGCTCTGCGGCTCTCCATCCGAGTGAAACCTGTGAGCCTGTGAGGAAGAGGAAGAGGAGGGCTGTCCTCGTGAGAGGAGTGGTTATTATTGAGCAATGAAAATGCAAATCAAGTGCCTAAACCAGCCCTCAGCAGGTGTTCAGTAAAAGCACCCTCCCCTGAAGTAAGGAAGTATTCACAAAGTGAAAGGCAGGAGATGGCAGGGGTACGGGAGCCTTGGGAGAGGGCCCGCCTGCCAACGCGGGGACGTGTAAGCAGCAAAAAGCTGTGAAGCATTGGTCTGTAGCCTGAAGTGTAAAGGTAAATGTCTGTGAGTCCATGCTGATTCAACTGAATGATTGGGTAAGTAAGACATGGGGAGAAGAGATTATTGGTCCTTTTAAAAGGAGTCCAGACAATCTAGGCACCCCACCCCACCCCAGGCCCACCGCCAGAGATGGAGCCTCCAGTCTCCATCTCCCTTGGATGGAGCCAGTGCCCAAGTACCGGCCCTTTAAGAACGCATGGAAAGGTGTCCATCAAGAGAACTTGCCCAGAGAGAAATCTGATGACTCTGACCTCAACCAGATGACCAAGGTCAACGACAGTGTTGGTCATGCTGATAGTGTACACTCTTGACAGGATGAAGCGAAGATAGCTCTTCACCTCGAAAGTCTTCCCGCCCAAACCCCAAATTCTATCTAACCATAACAATTCCGGATACGCCCAAATTGAGGGATACTATCCAAAATGTCTGGTCAAATGCTCCCCCAAACTGTCAAGGTCACCCAAAACAATGAGAGTCTGAGAAACTATTAGAGGTCAGCGAAGGCTCCTGGGGCTGTGACAGCCAAATGGGATGTGGGACACTCAGGGGACCCTGCGATGGAAAGATGACCTAGAGGAGCATGCTACAACCCAAGTCAGCTGTGAAGTCTAGCTGCTGGTTCTGTATGGAAAAAAGTGAACTTAAGTGCTGCAAGCTGTTGACAATGCAGGGAGTCTCTCCTCTCCACTATCCTTTTTGGGTGTTTCTTTGTTCACCTGTCTAGGGGCTTGAGCTCAAGGCCTGGGTGCTATCCCCGAGCTTTTCTTGCTCAAGGCTAGCACTCTGCCACTGGAGCCATAGCTCCACATCTAGCTTTTTGTGGCTAATTGATGATAAACGTCTCACAGACTTTCCTGCCTTGGCTAGTTTCGAACTGCAATCCTCAGATCTCAGCCTCCTGACTAGCTAGAATTGCAGGCATGAGCCACCAGCACCTACTAATTCTCTGCTACTTCTGCAACTAGTCTGTAAATACACCGTTATTCTAAATAAGAGGTTTTTAGTATATAAATACACAGGCAGTGATCTCTTCTCTCTCTCCCTCCCCACCCCTGCCAGGGGAGTCAACCTTGGACTGCAGGCCCAGTGAATGAGCCCCCCGGGGTCTAGGCCCGATGGCTGTCATCATCCTGGCTGATGCTCTGGGACCAGAAGCCAGAGCCAGACAAAAGTCCAAAAGGCTCCCAAGGAGTCCAAACTGCTCCTGAAGGATTCTAGAGGTTTCCAGAGGCTGCTAGAAAGCTGCACTGAACAGCCACATTGACTCTCCTCCCCACCATCCTTCACAGGATTCATTTTAGATTTCTGGGGGTCCCCCACTCCCCTGTGTGGGTCTAGCCACTGCTGTGACCAGCTGGTGGAAAGGTTCAAATTTCCTCTAGCTGTGAAAATGCAAAGTGGCCTGAGCTGGCATGGAAAGAGCAGGTGTCCTCTTTCATCCAGCGGGGGTCACCGTCCCCCCAGGGGCTTCCAGAAGTCACCAGAGACCTCAGACCTCACGCTCCAGGGGACCGGCTAAAGTCCAAGAGACCAAGCCAACAGCTTGACTGCTCCTGAGCCAGAGCCCCAGCTCCTCCCACACCCCGCCCCAGGTCGCCAAGCAGAGGACGCAGGCATTTCCGGGGGCAGGTTGGCCCTCAGCCAGCAGGTCTGCAGATGCCATGCGAGACACACCTGAGCAGGGTAAGAGAATAGGTGTGTGCAAACAGCGTTTGAAAGAGAAAATAGCTGTACAAACACAGCACTTGTTAACACAGGTGTTTACAGGTGGAATTATTTTTCCTGGGCTGCTATCTCCCAAGCTGCTTTGTGTGGCTTGGCTCACACCTGCAGGGACTTTCCTGTGCAGAGAAGGCACCAGGGGAAGTGGAGAGTCTGGATCGATGGTACGTCACAGGAGGTCAGCGCTCAGCCGCAGGCCAGCCTAGTACACAGTTCACCTGGCTGGACTGACTCTTGTTTTTTCTTTAATGTGCTCCAACAGAGTCCATCCTGGTCACTTCCTGCCTGGCCCAGTCGGCTGCTGCTGTCTGCCCCAAGGCAGTCACCGCCAGAGGCCCATTTCCAGGCCACTAGTGCCAGCCCCTCTGGACTGCTGTATCTGATTTTCTTCCCTCCCCAAGGGGAGCTTCGTGGTTTGTAGCATACAGACAGAAAGTCTGAAGACACGCTGCCCCGAGTCAGAGACTCAGAGAGATCAGGAGAGGATGCTGGTGTCCACATCAGACTCAGGCAGAGCCCCAAGCAGCAGCTGGGAGGTGCTGCGCTGTCCCCGAGGTGTTGCTGGGGCGCACAGCACTGCCTGTGGGCCCAGCCCACACGAAACAGGAAGAAACGGGATGGGGGGAGGGAGCGGTGACAAGTACCAAAGCACTGAAAATTGTGGAAAACTGCACACTTATGAGGGATGATGATGGTCACTGTATGTGCATTTTTGTCATGATTTTAAATGTTCTCATTTTATATATATATATATATATATATATATATATATATAGAGAGAGAGAGAGAGAGAGAGAGAGAGAGAGAGGGAAAGAAGGGGGGAGAAGAGAAGAGAAACTCCCCACTAGAACATTCTATTCTATTCTGCACAAGTCTGTGCCAGCAGTGAGGTCACTTTTGGTAAACGTGGGGTTGTAAGCGTAGCTGTAAATGTATGCCGGGAGGGCACCTCAGGGAAGACTGTCTCTGAGATCAGCCACAGACGTGCTCCAGATGTGGGGCGGGCCAAGGGTTTCCCCGAGGCTCAGGGGAAGCCCTCAAGGGCCAAGTGCCCCACATGCAGCTTCTCCAGTAGGGTGTTGTCTCTGATTCAAGTCCAAGGGCAAGAGAACAGGGGAAGGGATGCAAGGCCCTGAGTGAGGAGAAGGAACCCCCACCCCAGGCCCCTGCAGGAAAGGGGGGCGGGCCTGGGGCCAGTGAGCAGCGCTGCGCCCCTCCCCCTCACACCACAGCCAGAGGACGCAGGGCAGGGCTGTGTCACACTCAGGGAGGGCAGGACAGCCCGAGCAGAGAGCAGCTGGCCAGAGGCCACCCGTGGGGA
Organism: Dipodomys merriami; assembly: GCF_024711535.1. NCBI lineage: Eukaryota > Metazoa > Chordata > Mammalia > Rodentia > Heteromyidae > Dipodomys > Dipodomys merriami. Next base: position 1,270,374 of record NW_027204326.1, read on the forward strand.
AAGCCCAGGGAGGCCATCCGGGTGACAAGGGGTGAGCTCTGTCCTGAGAGTCCCCAAGACACCTGGGGGCGTCTCTGTGCCCCTCAGGCTGGGGAGCTGGGGCTGGACTCCCACAGCCAGTGGAGGTAGACAAGGACGTTCACACTGACCATGTACCCCACCTGTGCGAAGGGATTTTATTCCCTGGCTTTAGCAGCAAAATCCCCTCAGGCAGCACCATTGCTAAGGTCCAGCCTCTGTTTTTGACCTTCTCTCTCAGGTCAGTACCGCTCACTCCATTTCACAGATGAAGAAACTGAGGGCTAGAGGGGCAGGGCCCTCATCTCTGTCCTCCATGCGGAAGCTGGCCCGGGTGTGCGTGTGTGTGTGTGTGTGTGTGTGTGTGTGTGTGTGTGTGTGTGTGTGTGTGTGTGTGTGTGTGTGTGTGTGTGTGTGTGTGTGTGTGTGTTTTACTTAGATAAGGACTTTTTTTAATGGTGAGTATAACATGTGGCAGACAACATGGAGCTTCTTCTTCCCACAATACCCTGGGCTCCCTCTCAACTGTCTCTTCTTCCCACAATGTCCTGGACTCCCGCTCAACTGTCTCTTCTTCCCACAATGCTCTGGGCTCCTTCTCAACTGTCTCTTCTTCCCACAATGCTCTGGGCTCCCACTCAACTGTCTCTTCTTCCCACAATGTCTTGGACTCCAGCTCAACTGTCTCTTCTTCTCACAATGCCCAGGGCTCCCACTCAACTGTCTCTTCTTCCCACAATGCCCAAAGTTCCCTCTCAACTGTCTCTTCTTCCCATAATGCCCAGGGCTCCTGCTAAACTATCTCTTCTTCCCACAATGCTCTGGGCTCCTTCTCAACTGTCTCTTCTTCCCACAATGCCCTGAGCTCCCTCTCAACTGTCTCCTCTTCCCACAATGCCCTGGGCTCCTGCTCAACTGTTTCCTCTTCCCACAATGCCCTGGACTCCTGCTCAACTATCTCTTCCTCCCACAATGCCCAAGGCTCCTGCTCAACTGTCTTTTCTTCCCATAATGCCCTGGACTCCTTCTCAAGTGTCTCTTCTTCCCACAATGCCCTAGACTCCTGCTCAACTGTCTCTTCTTCCACAATGCCCTGAGCTCCCTCTCAACTGTCTCTTCTTCCCACAATGCCCTGGGTTCCTGCCGTTCCATGGAAGATAGCCAGGGTACTTCAAATACAAGCCACCAAGCAATCTGTGCAAGGCCCAGGGGAGGAGGAGGTATGGAAGAAGCTGTGAACTATAACAACTGCCCTCCAAGAGGACTCCACTGGACTCCCAGCTTTGGGGCTGGTTCCTTGGAGTCTGTTTCGTGGCTTTCCTTTCCCAGCTTTCCTTTTGCTCTCAAATAAACTTTCTCTGTCTGCTATAAATGAGTTCTTGCCTTTTCCTTCTCTAACCAGTGGGGACAATGAACCAGTACTCCACAATGGCATCGAGAGCAGGTGTCCTGGTATGGGTTTTGCATCCAGGAAAATGAAGGTTGGGCCCCTATAAGGAAGAGGAAGCCTCCTGGACCTCCACCCTACTTCTCCCTCCACAAGCAGATGGTGCTGGGGCGGCCAGCAGGCACACAGGCCTGTGCACTGCTGGAGGCCAGTGACCAGGATGAGAGAGAAACAGAGAGAAGGAGAATTCCAAACTCACCACTGGAGCTGGAAGCTTTTCTATTTCAACTATGACAAGAATGGAAAAGATGCCACCGTACGTAATTAGACATTTTATGTCATTCTAATGAAGATGACCTCATGATATAATTGCAGATCTGCTCCACTGCTTGGAAGTAATTAGAAGGATAGGCTAGGCTCTGTCTGTTCCAGGCTTCACTCCGACTCCTTCCTCCTTCACCGCCTCCCTCCAAGGTTGTCCTCCGAAGGAAGGGAGCGCGCACATAGGCGGTTGAGTGGGAGCAAGCAGAGCCGGCCCAGCACCAAGCAGAAACTCAGTGAGCACCAGTGTGCTGCAGCTGTTGGCATGTAATAAAGGTCTCTCCCCAGAGCCCATCAGGATGGGGTCACCACCCATATGCAATGTGCTCCCAAGTCACCCGTGCACACACACATGCATGTGCACATGCACACACACACACACACACACACACACACAGCAGACTTCCAAACTACACACACACACACACACACACACACAGCCTAATCATCTGACCTGCGCCACTCTCTTTTTCTCTTACACACTCCTGGCACATTATAGCTCCTGTAGCTGTTGACTTAACCATCAAAAACAGAAACCTCCTCTCAGGACAATCAAGGACAAATTCCATCCAACTCTTGTTCTAGAAGCATCTGTCACCTGAATGCCCAGGCTGGGCAAACTACTTCCCGTCCTTCCAACCTCGCTTCACCGGGGCGTGGCCACTGCTCGGAAGCTCGCGGGGAGTGAGCAGGCCCGACGCCCACGCATGAACAGTCACTCCACCCACCGCTCCACTCACTGCTTTCCGGGTCTCCCTGCTCTGACATTTTGCTTGGTGGTGTGATGACATCCATGAATAATCATGAATAAAGGAGGATAATTAATATTTAGCTTGGCCAAAGGGAAGCACTTAGGGAAGCCATCTCTTAGTCAGAGGGCTGATACCATATCAGCTGGAAGACGGCAGCGTTGGATGCATCAGGCAGCGATGCCAGGAGCCCCAGGACAGCATGTGAGCGCTGAAGTAGCCTCAGGGAGCGCAGGAATGGGGCGGCATGGGCAGAGGGGGGCCTGCACACGGTCACTCCCCACTCACACCCTGGGCTCGGAATGGGGCGGCATGGGCAGAGGGGGGCCTGCACACGGTCACTCCCCACTCACACCCTGGGCTCGGAATGGGGCGGCATGGGCAGAGGGGGGCCTGCACACGGTCACTCCCCACTCACACCCTGGGCTCGGAATGGGGCGGCATGGGCAGAGGGGGGCCTGCACACGGTCACTCCCCACTCACACCCTGGGCTCTGGGGGCCTGAGTGTTCTGAGAGCCTGGGGTATTCAAGGCCAGGGCTTCCAGGCCTTCCCTAGCTCCTGCTCTTTCCAATGACCTTAGTGTCTGCCTCAGACTTGAGCTCTGTGAGCTGTGTGGGACCACATGGGTCAGCCCTCTGCCTGCCCTCTAGACGCCTCCACTGAAAGGCTGTCTGACCAGGCTGGAATACCCCAGCAATACGCCGCTCCCTTCCTTTCCTTTAGATGTAAGACACAGAGAATTGAGGCTTTGGTGTATCAAAACCCTGATTCAAAGCCCCTTTGCCCCATCCTATGCCGCTCTTCCTGGGTAGGATGAGTCAGGGACCAATCCAAAGTACATGCTGGACCCCGACCCCTGGACCCCCCCCCCAATCTGGTCTATTATGTCCTGCAGATTCCACCTCTTCCATCTCAGACACCCGTGCCCTCTCCGGCCAGCCGCAGCACCAGCTGCCCTGAGCCTTCTCCTGATTTTTACAACGGCCTCCTAACAAGGCCTCTTCTCCCAGCCCAGCCCGTCCCTCAGCCCTCCACCCCAAGCCTGACCTCCAGCCCACTCTCCAAGAAGCTGTCCAAACATACACTCAGCCGCGCATTTCACAGGCTCCTTCATGCCTCACTGCGAGTTCTCCAAGAAGCTTGCTGCAAGTCTGTCTCCTCTACCCCACAGGACAAGGACCAGGATCCTCAACACAGTCCCCGTGCTCCACCCAGAGCATGACGTGTGGCAAGTCAGGACACGCATGCACACACGTGTAGGCCCACCCACGTAGATACATGCACATGTACTAACTGCACATATTTGCAGCACATGTATATACATACACATGTACCTGAGATCTGTGCACAGCTGTGGAGACACATGTACAATGCATACACACAAACATCCACACACGTAGGTGTCAACACACAGAAACATCTGCCTTGGCCTTCTATCTGCTTCCAGTTGCTCCAGTGCCTGTGATCCTGCAGCCAGCACTGGCAGCTCAGCTTTGGGGACAAGTCACCCCACATTCCTTGAGTCTCAGTTTACAGGGTGGTACAATTGGAATGATAAAAATCTTATCTTTGTGGGGGAGCCATGAGCACCCATGGGAAAACAAATGTGTATCAAGGACCCAGGATATCTGGCATATGTAGAGTTGCTTTGCTTCTCCACCCCCCTCTCTGCAGTATTAAGATTTGAATCAAAGCCTTGTACTTGTGAGGTAGGTGCTGCACCATTTGAGCCAACCTCCAGCCCTTTCCACTCTTTTTCAAATAGGGTCTCACTTTTTGCCCAGACCAGCTTGGACCATACCCCTATTTATACTTCCTGTTTACTCATATCTTGGATGGGAGGTGCATGTCATTGACTCCAGCTTTTGACTAGTTGAGATGGGGTCTTGCAAACTTTTTACTTCCCACATATCTAAGATTACAGGCATATACCACCACACTCAACCACAATACTCTTCTTAAAGCTGACTTTCCAATCTGGCCTCAAATAACTGTAGTTCCTTCCTAAAAGACAACTCAGAAAGTTCACTCATCTCTTTTCCACCCTCCTGGAGGTCTGGAGTATGGGAGGCTCTTGGCCACAGGACATGGTCCTTCACAGAGCCTCCATTCCAGCCAAGCACTGTGGCCGTCTGTCCTGTGCTCCACCGGAGTGGAGACCACACGGACAGAGGAAGAAGATACTTCTACAAGCAAAGAAGCACCCAGCAGAGGCCACGCCCACTTCCTGTAGCCAAAAAAAAAATGCACCCCACCTAGCTGGGTGCTGGTGGCTCAGGCCTGTTGTTCTAGCTACTCAGGAGGCTGAGATCTGAGGATCATGGTTCAAAGCCAGCCAAGGCAGGAAAGGCCATGAGACTCTTATTTCCAATGAACCACCAGAAAACCAGAAGTGGCACTGTGGCTCAAGTGGTAGAGCGCTCACCTTGAGCTGAAGATCTGAGTTCAAGCCCCATGACTGACAAAAAAAAAAAATCACCCCAATGATGCCTTGAACTTGGACTTGTGGCCTCCAGAACTCCAACCCAATGAATGTCACAGGCACTCCGTTTGTGGTGCTTCGTGGCTGCCCCAGGGAGCCAACAAACCGGCCAGCAGCTATTGTTACAAGGGAAGAAACTGGGATTCTGGAAATGGCCCGAGATCACAACCCCCACGCTGGGGTGGGAGCTGGTGGGGGCTCTGGGCAGGGCTGTCTGCATGGTGTCACAGCCCCACCCCAGGGAGCAGGAGGGGACGGGATGTACTCAGCCCGAAATGTAGAGGGGTGCCAGTGTCTCCAGCCTTACTTACCACCACAGAGCTTCAAGCCGTCACATGTTTGGTCCTCCACAAATCCCGTGTTCTCAGGAAGGGACCCGGTCAGCGTTGGTACGGAGCTGTACAGGAAAAAGGCCTGGGGTGAGGAGCAGAGCCCTGGCGGGTTAGCGGTTAGATGTCTCCACTTCCATTCCCACTTCAGGCCAACGGGCCTGGCAGCTGCTGCGGGGAGGACAGGCGGCCGACCAAGCCGAGGGTGTGTGGCACACGGGGTGTCTCTAACGTGATATTTGCACTACTATTCGCATACTGTCTCACTACACTAACCAAGTGTATTTAGACAGTTACCCTCAAAGCCTGTGCCCCCAGGAATCCACCTCCGAGGATCCAAAGTGGGGAAGGGAGCAAGAGAGACCCTGGGGTGAGGGTGTGTCAGCAGGCAGGACCCCAGCCTCACTCCCCCGCCTCCCACCTGCCTGCCCCGGGCGGGGGCTTCCTTCTCAATGCCCCTAACTAGAGACCGAGCCGTGTTGTGTATGCTCAGAGTCCCTGTGTGTTGGCACTTGGGCTGAGGTAATAAATAGCTCAAGAAAAGGGACCCAGAGACAACTCGGAGGCCGGTGGACACAAGTCCCGGCTGCAGACCTCAGCAAGAGGCATGAAGAAAGCAGCCCTGGCCTGGCGCCTCTGAGGAGCTGGGTCTGCAGGTGCTGCTTGTCCCCTGGGCTCATGAAGCAGACACCTCAGAGGATGACCCCCCCCAGGCTAAGCCTTCCACCACCGAGGACTAGAACCTTCCATGAGGGGTCCCAGGGACTCCCAGCCCCCACCCTCCGCTCCCCGCCCCCCGCCGCACCTCGCACATGACCGCCAGGGCCTCGCTCTCTAAGTAGGAAGTACTGAGAAGGTCCTGCGGAGTGCGTGACCCCTGCAGGCTCGGCTGGCCCCTGGGCAGGCCTCGCGGCCCCTGTGGGACCGGCCTGGGGGCGCACCACGGCGGGGTGGGAGGGGAGCCGGCCCGGGGAACGAGGAAGTGGACCCAGCTGCGAGGTCCTGTGAGCGGTCTTGTTCTTCAGTCGCCACTTCCCCTGCCTGTCACCAGGCTGCTGCCCGTCCCTGGTCCCTGCCGCAGCGAGTGCCGGCGCGGCCAGAGGCAGCAGGGAAAGCCCATCCGCGGCCGAGCCCGCCCCGCACCCTCCCGGCCTGGCCCCAGCTCCCCAGCTCCCCTAGGCTCCTCCTGGACAGAGACGCGCCCTGCCCAGGACTTGCCCCGCGGCCCGCAGCCTCCACCGCCGCTGCCGCCCTGGGCCTTCGCCTCTGGAGGACGGAAAGATGGGAGGCAGAGGGTAGCGGGGAGCGGGCCCTTGTTTTTCCCTCGGGCTCCCATGTAATTTGACTCAGACCCAGAGAGCGTCTGCTGGGCGCGTGAAGTTAAAGGGCGCAGGGGGATCGAGGAGGGCCAGCGCCTTCCCGGAAGCTTTTCCGGTCCTGGGCGTCACACGAGTGCACATGCGCCTGGGGTGCAGGGTGGCATCGCACGTGTGTGCGCATGCGCCTGGAGTACGGGGCGTTGTCATGTGTGGGCATGCACCTGGGTGTGGGGCGGCATCACACGTGTGTGCGCATGCGCCTGGGGTGGGGGGGTGGCGTCACACGTGTGTGCACATGCGCCTGGGATGCAGGGCGGTGTCACACATTGTGCGCATGCACCTGGGGTGCAGGACAGCGTCACACGTGGGCGCACATGCGCCCAGGGCCCACCAGGGCATCTGAATTTGAAACATTGTACACGTACACACAGCCACTGGCGAGGGGCTGCCCGCCAAGCATCACGAATCCCGTAAGAGGAGTTGAGGCTATAAGGAGGCACCCACCCATCCTTGAGGCTTCAGACACCCTGTTCACCAGTAACCCATTTCAGGTCAGAGCCCCAGTGGCCCATGGCTCTTCCTTCCTCTAAGCCAGAGCCTTCATGCTGTAGATGGAGCCACTTTCCTTAACTCTGTTTAGAGCAGTGGAGATGCAGTCCACCAGTTCCATCCTCGCAAAACGTCAGCCTTGTGCACATTCCGACTTAGCACTGGCCCTCCATCCCATCATCCCCTTCCCTCCAAAAATCTTACTCCTTCCAAGGGTTCCAGCCTTCACCCATTTCTGAGAGCACAGCCTGGGGTGGGGGGAACAGAGCAGGTGGCACATGGGGACAGAGGGAAGTTGGTGCTCAGTCAATGATGTCCTGGGTCTCGTGCTAGTCCAATACCTTTGGGAAGTGAGATGAACATATCTGCCGCCCAGCTCAGGGCCAGGCACAGAGAAGGCCCCAGAGGAACAGACCAGAACCCCAGGAACAAGCCCCTCCAGCCCTGCTGGGCCCAGGGACCCTCACAGGGCTGCATTCCTCATCCCTCTGTGAACTGAGACCATCTCTCCTAGGCTGGGCCTCCTTCCCACCACACTGCTGTCATCTGCATCCAGGGCACTTCAACCCCATCAGTTGGCCTGGTCCATGGGATGTCACTCAGGTCCTTCCCTGGGCACTTGGAGGCTCTAGTCCAGGCCAGCTTGTGATCCAGAGAAGTGGAAAAGGTGCCCCTATTTACTGGCTGGGGAGTGGGGAGAGGTTTGTCACGCAGAGTGAGCAACGGCCTAACTGAACTCAAGATAGGTGCATGTATCACTGCCTGCCATCTGCAAACGTGTCGATCTGCCTAGGAAGATTAGATAGAAAGAGCCTGGTCATCAGAAAATTCCTCTCCAGATACCCTCTATCACCTCGTCTCTTGTCTGTGCCCTCAGTGTTCAAGAGATGAGTGGCTGGCTGGCGTTCTCTCGGCCTCTCACAGGGGACATTTCCCCATGTTCCTCCCATATCCCCCAATGTTACTAACCCAAGAGCCCAGGCTCGATTCCAGCTAAGTCTTGGAGGCCTGGACACCTAGTCTCTTGCTCCTCCTTCCGTGGCTGGCCAGTATTGTGGCCCCTGGGTTGCCCCTGTGTTTTCTGGGAACAAAAGCTGAGTATCTGAGGGTCTTCCTCCAGTTCCTCACTGTTTTCCTGTTGTTGGCTCAACACAGCAATACTTCCTTCCCTCGGGCCTACTGAATGTATCCTGATGCCTACTTCTCAGAATCGGTCATGTAACAGGAGTTGAAAAGTATGGCTGTCTTTGGTCCTGCTTGCTCTTCACAGAGTTGAAGGAAATTGTAAAGGTATGGATTTTAGCAAGTGGGAGCACAATCGCCCGCTGGCTACTAGCCACTGCACCCTCAAGAAAAGCTCCGTGGCCGGCTCTGCAGGGACGTCTGCCGGCCACTAACTCGGGAACAGGACTGACACCCAAGTCACACAGAAAGCAGACCCCTGAGGGTCTCCAAACCTGACTGTCCCCAGAGAAGTTGTCAGGCTTATTTCCTGAGCCAGTGCTCCCCAAGGCGGACCAAGTCTGCAGAGGGCCAGGGGGGAAGCCCACCATTCTGACACCCACCCTCCCTCACCAGATCCTACCCACCAACCCCCACACCTGTCTCTGCCCAGCTTGTCTACCCAGGCTCAGCCTTCTGTGCGGGCCCCACACAAGCAGAGCAGAGTCTCCCCACCATGGTCTCCACAAAGGGGCCAGAAGTGAGGGACAGGGCTTTCCAGGATGGAATTCCTTGCTCCCAGAGGAAAGACAAAAGCGAGAATTTTCAGTACTATTGATCTAGCCAACCAGACTGTTCTGACAGCAAGCTACTTCCTGCTGGCCTGGGGTTCCCAGGAGAAAGCCATACAGAATCAGCAAGCAGAGGGACCACGTGGTTATGGGAAGATTGTAAATTCCCTTTGTTAGTGTTCTAACTTTTCCTGGGTTTTGGTTTCATTTGTCAAGACGTACCCTGACCCAAAACCAAGGGTAGTGAATGCCTTGAATAAGTAAAAGTGACAGCCATGTCCCCAATAAGGTTCTGCTCTCTCTCAGTCTCTCTCTCTCTCTCTCTCTCTCTCTCTCTCTCTCTCTCTCTCTCTCTCTCTCTCTGTCTTTCTCTGTGTCTCTGTCTCCCTTCTGTCTTCTCCCTCACTTCCCTTCCATTCTTCCTCTCTCCCTCCCTCCGTGTCTGTGTCTGTGTGCATGTGTCTCTCTCTGCTGTCTCTGTCTCTGTCTCTCTCTGTCTCTGTCTCTTTGTCTCTCTCTCTCTCTTTCTCTCTCTCTCTCTCCCCCCCCCACCCCCTCAGTCTGGAAAAAGCTCTGACTTGAGCTCTCTCCTGAATTGCATCTCTCAACATCTATAAATGTGCACTTCGTTAATCTGGGAAGGATTCTCAGTGCAGAGGTTAATTGTCTTTCCCTGACATGTTTTCACTGAATACATCTGGGTGACAAAATTAATTTTCTTATTAGCTATTTTGGAAAGTAGAGCAAGCCGGGTGTAAGCCTGGCACGGTGACCTGTTCCACCCGGGTCCCCGCTCCTGTGCTCACTGCCTTCTTCCCCAACTGGAGGTAGAACCTCCAGGCCAGAGAGACCTCCTGAGGGGCCCCAGATCTTCAGGGAAGGACCCCAAGGCTCACCCAGCCACCCCCAGCCTCTTCCCTCCCAACGCAGGGCACTGCCTTTCACTGGACACTCCATGTCCTTCCAAGATGACTGGGGCAGAGGCCCCCGAGCAGCTGCAACTCCAAGACCTTCCCAGGGAGAGCCCACCAAGGCAGCCCAAGTTATCCAGAGGTCTGGGGTTTGCTGCCCCCCAGCCAAGGGTCCCGTGTGGGATGGCAGCAAGGCCCTGCACTGAGAAGATGAGAGGAGGACGTCATGAGGACGTCTGGGGAGAGCTGTGAGTGTGGCCACCCTGGGAGAGCCACACCCTGATGCGGACGTCCAGCAGCGAGAGCCAGCAGGGGTGGGCGTCCCAGGGCCATGAGCCGCTGGGCAGTGGAGAAAATGCTTCTGCTCCCAGGGACCGACCAGACCCGAGGTCCACAGCTACACTGTCCTGGCCTGCTTCTCAGTGACATCTCTTCCAGGGTTGTCCTCAACTATACATGAAGTACATCTCATTGACTGCCCAGGACAGAATGGGAACATCTGAATCACAGTGCCCAGAGTCCTGTGGCCATTCCTCATCCCAGGTCCCTCCAGGTGGACAGGTACTCACTGATGGCCTCCTTCCGGCTGGAAACTGCACCTCCATCAGGAACACAGCCTAGACGTCCCTTCCCTCACAGCCCAAAGATCTGAGCGTCCTGGGCACCCTGTGTCTTCTCTGACCTCCATGGTCTAGGAAAAAAGGCAAGTCTCAGAGCTCAGTGGCTCCAGGACCTAACGCTAGCCCTGTTTGACATTTTTATTTTTTTGGTCAGTCATGGGGCTTGAACTCTGGACCTGTGCACTGTCCCTGGTGATGATCCAGTCCTGAAATTCCTATTTCTTCAGGCACATGCGTGTGCGCGCGCGCGCGCACACACACACACACACACACACACACACAGGAGATCACCATGATTGCCAGTCACCATTTTCATGTAGTATCCATTTCTGTAACAGGAAAAAACGAGACCCAGGCACCACGGGAATGAGGACCCAGCAGGCTTCACACATGTGGACCCCTGGGGAGGGGGAGGGGACAGAGGAGGATCTGCTTCTGCTCTCCCAAAGTCAGACAGGTAACACGTGGCCTGCAAGGCGTGAGCCAGACCCAGCCTAGGGACCACACAGCCTCCGGATGAAGGAAAAACACACACTCGGAGAACCAAGAGCTCTCCTGTCCGGAGGCTGCTCAGACGTCAAGACGGTGAAGCTGAGTTCCCAAGAATGAAGAGCAGAATGGAGGGCAGGCAAGAGGGACAGCGCTGTCACAAGTCCAGGGACGGGGGACAAGCCGCTGACACAGCGCCTCACTGTCACACACAGCTGGGGGAGGCGAGGGAAGGGATCCAGAAGGCAGAGCTGTGGCAGGACTGACTCATAGGTTACAAGAGTACCCAGCCAGGGTTGTGAGAGACATGATGGTGTCTCACTTTGAAACCAAGAGCGCTGGCGCTAAAAGACTCCCTGGGGTGACTGTTGCTCTAAGAAGATGGCACAGATGGTCCCTGTCAGCTGAATTCTCAGAAAGCCTTAGGGAGGCAATTCGAAATCACTCTCCAGAACCTTGGACATGGCTGGTGCACCACATCCTGACCAGCAAAGCAGTCTACTCCAGGAGTTGTGGTGGAACCAGAAAAGCTAGATCCTACCCCAGCTAAGAAATGAGGCCCTGAGACAGAAGTAGGCTTCCAGTCCCAGAACATTGATGCTCGTGCCAGAATAGCACCAACCACCCAGGCACCCACCTGAACCAGCACACACACACACACACACACACACACACACACACACACACACATACACACATACACACACACACACACGGAGTGACAGCTGCACAGGTTTTCCTGCCAATGCTGCCACCACATATGGATGTCTGGGTGCTTCTAGGCGCCCCATCGCCCTCTCCTCCCACAGCCAGCGGAGAGTGAATTGTTCTGTAAGAAAAAGGCTTTTTGCAAACATGAAACTAGAAAGAAACCTGCTCTCAGCAGCTCCGGGACCTAACACTAGCCCTGTTTGACTTCCTTTTTTTTTGTCAGTCATGGGGCTTGAACTCTGGGCCTGGGCGCTGTCCCTCAGCTCTTCAAGTCAAGGCGAGTACTCTACCGCTTGAGACACAGCACCACTTCCAGTTTTCTAGTGGTTTATTGGAGCTAAGCGTCTCATGGACTTTCCTGGCTGGACTGGCTTTGAACCGTGATCCTCAGATCTCAACTTCCTAAGTAGCTAGGATGACAGGCTTGAGACTCTGGCGCCTATTTGACATTTTGCCACCAAGATCTTACTCCAATACAGATGCCAGCCTGGCACCGCCCACAGCTTGCATCATTGTTGGCCAGAGGCATCTGTTCCACGAGACTGAAGCACTCCACCATCCGCCTATGGGATGGATGATAGGCAGCTGTCTATTTACATGGAAGCTGAATGCAGGGTGAGTCCTTGCACCACACACCTGGAAGGGCCCTCCAGGGTCTCAGGTCCCCCTCCCAAGATGTATCACGTGCTGGCTCAGCTGAGCATCGCTGTGAGAAGCAGGGCACCCTGCCCCCGGTCACCCTGAGAAAGCCCCTCAATCCATCCCAAGCATCTCAAGCCAGATCCTGTCTTGTATCCTAAGCCTTTTGATTTTTAAAGAAGGAAAACAAAAATGAAGCATATTTCTACAATGTTACTCTTGATCCAAAGGAAATTGCTTTGGGAAAATGATACAATTCTATACCGATAATTCAGATGTTTTCTCAGACAAATGCTAACCGTGACATGTCTTGAAATACTAATCTTACATGCATCTTACACAGAATGTTCAGGGTGATGTGAGTAAAGTATCCTGTGCATGTCACCCACCAGCAGAACTCCTTCAGTGCAGTCATTATTATTAGTGAGTTTAGAGAGAGGCCTTGCTGGGAATGGATTATCTCATTTAAACATGAAAGGTAAAAGGTTACCCTGTGATACACCCATCTGCAGATAAGAATGGACACCCAGAGCGGCTAAGGTCTCATCACACTTGCTGTCTGCCAGCCAGAGAGCCAAGATGAACCCTCAGGTTGCTAAGGCCATTCTGAACACCTCCCTCTCTACTACCATCTCTCCCAAGTCTGTCCCTCAGCTCATTTCAATCCCACCATAGCTGAACTAGTTTGGGTCTCACCTACAACCCCAAAGACTCTATCACAGCTATTTCCCCTGTTCTGATGTCGCTGGACTCTTAGGGGCAGCCAGGCCCATGTCGGACTGGGAAATGTCCTCCTTCGCTTGATCTTTCTGTTCAGGGCTTAAGCGGTCCCTTGTGTCTTGCACAAAACCTGATGATACCCAAGAGGAAAACAGAACAGATAAGAAGGATGAGCTGTGTAGTTCTGCTTCTAAGTATCACTTTCTTTCTTCATAATCTAGGTCCACCAATAGATTAGCAAATGCTAATCATGACATCTAAAGCATAGGCCATGTTGGGAGTTAGGTTCAAGGCAGACTGCTGCCTTTACCTGAGATCCTGGACCCTCCCAGTGGGTGTGGCCTGAGGTCTCATATTAGCATAAGTTCCCACTGATACTGTGCTTGCCTGTTCTGGTCCAGCCGCCTGTGGGTACTGTGCTGGACAGGGAAAGACCCTTGGCCAATGATCGCCCACACTGGGGACAACTCCAAAACTCTGCTTGGCGGCATAACAGTGAGCTTCCTGTTGGGAGGGTCACTGGTAGAGGGGGAAGGGAGGAAGCTCCCTCTTTATGTCTGGCCATGCCAGGAAATAAAATGTAAAATGTGACTACATAGCCAAATCTGAAGCACAGAAAACACCTTGCAATGCCTCAGAGAGAACATGGGGCTCCCCAGGAAAGGCCCCACACTGCCTGCAGTTATATTCTGACTTCCTAACACGTGAAGCCGTTTATTTTGACTTCAATGCAATTTTTAAAAGATCTCTTCTCTCTTTCTCTCTTTTACACACACACCCCAGATATCACTTGCAATGAAAGTGTCCCTCAGCCTATTCTATATCACTCGAGGAGGTCTGAGGGCCAGGCCTGGTCCCCCCCACCCCCAGCCCAGGGTGCTTTCCACAGGGCATGCCCCAGTCCCTGCATCCATCTGCCCACCAGAGCCAGTGAATCAGCAGGCCACCCTTTCCCCATGACCAGAGCTGTCGAAGCTGAACTGGAGAAGCAGTAGCAGCTGGCAGGAAATGGGTAAGAAACTGACCACAGAGAAACTGTAGGCTCCACAGAGCCGGGGCAGATAGCCTTTGGGTCAGGAAGTCACACTGTCAGGCCCCACTGGTACTCCTGACAGATTGGGCCAATACGGTGACCTCATGGTGGGAGACAGACACCAGCACCAGGCAGGCATAGCCACAGAAGGAAGAAGAAAGGTGGAGACAAAGCGTGGAGCCACCAGGCCACACCTTAACCTGTGAGGGCTCCTAGAGTCCTGGGTCATTATAGCCATGCTATAATGACCCAGAAGTGATACTCTAGCCAGGCTGGGAGGGGACCCAGTTAACTATGGCCCATGCATCCTCTAACAAGGGTCCCTAAGGCACAAACTGCCAGGTGTAAGGCAGGGAAGGAGCAGCAGCACACAGCGTGTGGTGATGGTGGCACCGACCCCCAGCCCCCAACTTCCAGACATGCCTGCAGCGTGCGGCCAGCTCAGAGCGCAGCTGCCGCCCAGAGTGCGAAACCCACAGCTGGCCACGTCGCAGGGCTCTACGGCTCCCAGACATGCGAGGAGGTGGGTCCGACTGGCCCCATCTTACAGATGGGCAAAGCTGAGGCTCGGGTCTGAGACGGCACCCATCCCACACACAAGGTCAGCCTGCAGTCTCTGTCTTGGGCCTCTTTTTACACCAAGGAGAAGGGAAGAGGACAGAAGGGAGGGAGGGGGAGGGGGAGCAAAGCGGGAAAACACTAGGGCGCCCCTCAGCATTTAAGAACGTCTCCCAGCCGCCCAGGAGAACACCAGCCCGGCACCACCCCAAGCAGCCCCCTGGGCCAAAAGCCTTCACTCTTTCCATACCCCAAAGCAGCCCCGGGGCTTCTCAGGAGACGGCTGGAACAGAGCACCCTTGTGAGAAGCTGTCATGACAGACAGCTGCAAGGTTTGCCCTTGACCTTGTGACCCGGCTGCTGCCCCTCCAGGGGGGAAGGGCACAGCTGGGATGGTTTGGCTTGGGTACCCCTGAAGCACGGGGTGGGGGTGGGGGGGAGGCTCCCCTTCCCGTCCCAGGCCGCAGAAGCACCTGCCTCACAGGGCATGTGGTCCTCCCAGGGCTGGCGTCCAGGCCATCGCTTGGGTTAGCAAGACGGGGTTCCGCTGGTCTGACTCACCCTCGTTCCTGGAACTGTCTGAAGGCGGGAGAGGATGCTGTGGGTAAACTCCAACTGTATCATCTGGGCTGGGGCCGGTAGCAGATGGTCCTTATAAAAAAAAATAATACTTCCACGCGGGCTTAAAATAGCACAGCACGCACCAGCAGCTGAATGGGGAAATGCAGGCACTGGTGGTTCACGTGGGAGTGGGCACCGCAGGCTGGAGGTGGGGAACTAGAGCCCAGGCACCAGCTGGAGTGAGGCCTGAGAGGCAGAGGCAAAGCCTTGGCACCCAGCCTCCACTTGGCGGGGGGGATACAGCGAACCCCACGATCCTGAAGTCTCAGGACCTTCCCTGTCACCACAGTGAGCCTGGCAGAGTCACTGCCCTGAGACACAGCCGGGAGGGAGGCAGAGGCTGCCACCGCCACCAGCCTCCCACAGGAAGCCGGGAAAGCCTCTTCACCCCCAGCCAGAGGTGGGGTACCACATAGCACCAGCTATTACTTTAGGATCTGGGTTGACCTGCTGGGACCTGGAGAAGGTGAGAGCCCGGCCTGGGGCCGCTGGAATCTGCCCGGACTCTCCGAGCTGCCCCCTCTTGGAGCAGGTCATTGCCTCTCTGTACCTCAGTTTCCCTATCCGTAACATGAAGTGGACACAGCAACCTGGCAATACGAGTGCCCTGTGAAGCGGGGGCACAAGAGCCCACAGCCGTCCCTCCCCACGTGAATCTCTTTGTCCTTCAGCTCCAGGGAGAATCTGAGCTCAGCGCTATCCCTCTGGCAGCCTGCTGTGTGCACCTGCAAGGAAGGACCTAGAAGCTGCTGCACCTGCAGGTAGGAAGGCCCGCCCAGTGAAACACAGATGCACAGGCCCGGTGGGCACACCTGACTCCCTCCTGTAGCCCAGACCCCCGGGGCCGGGGCCACCATGGCCTGTGAGAGCTGGACCTTGCCAACACCGGGCAGAGGTAAGGAAGCTGAAGGGAACCTGGAGGCCTGACGTCACTCATCCGGGACAGCAGGCCCACCTCCAGCGGAGGCTTCCACTGACCTTGCCCTGTGTTCTTTGAACTTCAGCAGTGGGGTGAGCTCCTGGGGAGCAGGCTCTGATTTGTAACCAGTGCCCGTTCCCAGGGTGTGCATGCCAGTTTCATCGCTGAAAGCGGGGTCGGGAAGGGAGCACAGTCCACCGCTGTGAGCACCAAGGTCGTGCAAGGTGAACAGACTGCCCTTCACACAGAGGCCTGCTGCTGGTCAGCTGCTGGTCAGGAGACAGCTTAGCAGGGGCTGGGACTAAACTGGAAGGCAGCAGAGCCCTAGGAGGGTGGGGCAAAGGGTGGGGGTTAAGATACTCCACTCTGTTTACTAGCTGTGTGGTCTCCATTAAGTTACAGGACGACTCTGAGCCTCATGGGTAGAGAGGATGACAGTAGTACCTGGCGTAGCAGTGGAGTTCATCTTTCTTTCTTTTCTTTTCAGCACCTGGGATTGGATCCAGGGCTTTGCACGTGCCAGGCAAGCACTCCCTCACTGGACTTATTTTCCAACTTCCTTGTTTTCACTTTGGTTTGAATCCAGGTTCCACTAGTTCCCGCCCTCCACCCCCCCACCACCCACCCCCCCACCCCCGCCCCAGGCCTGCCTTGAATTTGTAATCCTCCTGCCTCCGTCTTCCCAGTAGTTAGGGTTGTAGGCATTTATTACCATGCTGGACCAAGATGATTCCTCTTGTCACCCAGATTGAACTGAGAGATGACTAGATTAGTGAAACACACTTCCTCCCTCCCCACCTTCTCTCTCTTTCACTCTCTCTCCCACCACCTTCCAGAAACAGCAGAACCAATTATGGGACCAAAACCTCTGAAATCATGAGCCCAAATGAATTTCAAGGGCAAAGAACTTGTCTGCATTTTGTCTGTGCCCTAAGACTTTGTGGGCGAGGGGGAGGGAGGCTGAGTTTAAAGGAATTAGCTTGGCAGAGGATATTTCAAAGCAGGCTACCTTTTCAGCTACGGTATGATTATTGTTGGTTGCTTTTAGCTGAGTTTGCAATGAGCACTGTAAGAGCAGAGCAGAAGGATTTATTTGAAAAACCTGCAGTTTACGTTCAGACAATAGGAAAGATTCGTTGGTTGCTTCCCAGGACTTAGCTAGATTCTGCCCATCCCAAGCTCAAGGATGTAAAGATTTTAACGTATTTTAAAGGCTCTATTTTGAGAAGAGACCTCCAGGGTGCCCTCCTCCCCTAGGCCACTGAGGCAAGTGTTTTCAACACAGCAGCCATGGTTCAAGAAGGCCCAGATACTCCTCGAGCAGGAGCAGACCCTGGTTTCCACCGCATTATGTTGGTTTTGCAGGCATGCAGAATGATGAATTGCAGGGTCCAAGAGGCTTCCACCCAGATTTCAAAGGAAGGCCTGGGAGGCCATTCAGCGTCTGGCAGGATCGGGGTCCCCGCAGGCAGCCTCTGAGAGGGCACCGCAAGAAGCTGCAAGGCTGAACCCGAGATTGCAGCCGAGACCCAAGGGTGTTGGCAAACACACAACCGCTGCTGAAGAAAGCTATAGGCAGGAGCAGAGCCAGCCCGAGAGGACCGCCAAGCGGGCAGCAGCTGAGAAGGCCACCAGAGCAAGCTCCTACTGCAACGCCATGTGCCCCAGTTGCTGAACACGGCTCTGTGGGGTTGAATGTCTGTTCTGGAGGATGGCTAAGCGTGGTTGCCAACTTGATTGGACTAGAGGTGCCCAGGAGATCAGTAAAGCCCCTCTAGGAGCCAGCGAGGCTCCACTAAGGTGGTTAGATCACCTTGGGAGGAGCACCGCCTAGGCTGGGGGCCAAGATAGAATAAAAGAGAATGAGGAGACGCCAGCATGCCCTCTCTCTCTGCGCCCTGGCCTGCTCCAGTCTGGCATGCCCTCCCTACCAGGATAGACTGAAATCTCGATGGCTAGGAGCCAAAAGAAATCATTCCTCATTTCTGGTGGTTTATATCAGGGGTTCTGTCGCCACAACCAAAAACTAAGTAAGTTAACTGACACAGTAATCATTTCATGGCAGCAATGAATGCCTTTGTTGTGTATAAGAATGTGAACACAGCTAGCGGAGTGTTGGAAACGCTCCCTCCCAGACGTGATTTCCCTAAGACTCCTCCAACTACTTCATCTTCCTCCTCTTCATCTCCCTCCTCTCACACACCTCGTCACAGGGCAGCTGACGGGCCCCATTCCCTCTCCACCCATCCGTCAAGCTGGCTCCTACCAAGCCACCAAGCCACCAAGGACCCAGAGAGATTCCATCCCCAGGCCAGTCCACACCGCGCCTGGCACCCCAGCAGCCTCGGGCTCGGCTCCAACTTTCACTTCCAGGTCTGAGTCCCCGGGTCTGTGACAGCTGGGTCCCCTGCCTCTCCTTCCGCCTCTCTCTCCTCTATGTGTCTGTTAGGGGACTATCACCCTTTATCCAGCTAGCAACTGTACCGTAGCTTCTCTTGCCAGACTCCCTGGGTCAGTGAGGCCACGGCCTCCAGGGCCATGGCCACCAAACTTTCCCGCCCTGTGCCTCTAGCCCCAGGCGCCTACTGTCTGCCCAGCACCTCCAGCTCACCTTCTCCTAACCTGAGCCCATGGGGCCTCCCACGGTGTCCTGTCTCCACGCCTGTAAGTTCCAGAGTGGCCCCATCCTCCCATTACTATTGTGTCCTTCCTCCCGCCTCCCCAGAACCTGCCCCATCCCACGTCTCCCACCCGTGCCCGGCCAATCCATGCCTCTGGTCCTGTGCCCCTCCTCCAAGCGAAGCCCCATCTCAGAGGCCCCGAGTACGGCCTACACCCCTTCTCTGCACCTCCACCTGCACCTGTCTGCCCTCCCCATCCCTCCAGAAGACCCTTCCAGTTCTCAGATGCCCCACGCCTCTTAGGGCACTCCTCTACTCCCATTTCATGTTCAGCCCTCACATACGCCATCGCCATCCCGAAAGTTCCATTCATCCTCTCCCCTCCCCTGACCCATGGCAGGTCTTGTGTGGTTGCCCCAAGCTGCTGGGACCTGCCTTCACAGCAGGTGATGTCATTTATAACAAGTCACTTATTTGTGTGGCCAATTAATCAGCCTCTAGCCCTCTCACCAGACCTGTGATTCTGAACGTCGCAGTTGACTGACACGTAGCCCTGGAGTCTGTAACCTCTGACATGTAACCCATTTGAGTCATGCAACCCTGCCGTGAGCCGCCCTCCTTGAACGGCAAGGTCCCCCTCCCCGCCTCAAACGCCAGACACTCCCAGACATTGTGGCATGCACGTGAGGCCCTCAGTCCCTGCCACGTGCTCTCCCCGGGAGTCTGGACACCTCCGCAGATGCCTGCTGCCTTGGATGCTGGGAGCTACGGACACAGGACCTCCGTTCAGGTTTACTCAATCTTCAGTATCCTGTAGAGTTCTGGCATGTAGTAGATGCTCAGGAAATTATGCTGGATGGATGGATGTGCTGAACAAGCTGCCCCACCACCATGGGAAGGGCTACAGGGACCTTGTCGTTGGACTCCGGAAGCCATCTTGAACTCTCAAGATGGGGCATCTGTCCATAACTCAGTCAGATAAGACCCAAAGCCAGCAGCACTGTGGCCTCACTTTCCTCCGGAATCTTAGGGCACAGGGCATGACCGGGGGAGGAGCAGCGGCTGGCGCCTCTCTCGTGGTCAGCATCTCTGCTCTGTCCACTTGCTGCCAGCCTGCCCGTGAGCCACGCCCGGTGAGAAGCAAGCCCAGCCGGCACCGCACGTCTGGCTCAGGGCTCCCGAATTCCAGCCTCAAAACCTTTGCTCTTGCCAGGTGCCGGCGGCTCCCGCCTGTCGTCCTAGCTACTCAGGAGGCTGAGATCTGAGGATTGAAGTGTGAAGCCAGCCTAAGCAGGAAAGTCCTTGAGACTCTTATCCCCAGTGAACCACCAAAAAGCCAGAAGCAGAGCTGTCGCTCAAGGGGTAAAGTACTAGCGTTGAGCAAAATAAGGCCAGGAACAGTGCCCAGGCCCTGAGTTCAAACCCCAGGATCGGCACCAAACAACAACAACAACACAAAAACCACACTTCCTCCGGTTTTCAGCTCTCTCTGCCTGGCACACTGCTGTGCCTTTTTCCATATCCGCTGCTGCTGGTGGAGACCGAGTTCTCGGCCACGTGGCCCTCTCCTTGGGAAGCCCACATGGACGCAGCCTTCCTCCAGCAAAAGCCACTGGGGGGGGGGGGGCAGAGGTCAGCCATCGTGTGGTCTGTCACAGAAGCCACGTCTCATTGTTTCCCGTGGTCCTCCACAGGCCCACCACAGCCAGGGGAGGGCAGGACAGGAAGACAAGGGGCCACTGTTCAGGGGCCGCTGACCACTCCAGCCTCAGGAAGAGACAGAAGCCCACAGATGCTAGGCAGACACCCAGCTTCTTTACCTGGAGTCTCTAGAGGCCCAAGGATCCCACTGTGTTCTTAAGAACACAGTAAGAAGTAACCTTGGTCACAGTGACCTTGAAGAAGGCTGAACTTGCCTTCCAGCCTGTGCCAGTTCCCACAGACTGAGTGCTGAGGACGATGCACAGGCCTGAGAGGACCCCGCGTAGGTGACCTGCGCTGGCTTCAGGCTGGCAGCCTGGCCCCGTCCCCCGCCCCTCCACCCCCTCTCCAGAGCACTGGGTCCATCCCCCACTCCCCAGCAGATCCATCTTTCCTTTCCCTCTTGTCACTCATAATGAAGACCTGCCCAGGGGTTTCCACCCTGAGGTCCCGGCCGAGGCCTCACAGGCTCCTTCTGGGAGCCTGGGTCCAGACATTCAAGTCACTGCTCAGACCCCGTCCCTGGTGCCCGTCCCCCAAGCCCAGCACCCAGACTGGTGTCCGGTACTCCAGACTGTCTTCCTGTGGCCCACACTGTCCCTTCACTCCACATGCCCTCTGCCTCCCTGTGTTCCACCTGTCCTGCTTTTCCCTTCTCCTGCCCTCGCCTGGATCTGGTGACCTTCAAGGTCACGCTCGGGCCCTGCATATTCTGTAAACTCCCCTAGACTCCTCCGGCGCTCCACTGCTGGACGTGGTGAGGGACAGCTGTTCTCTCCAAGGTCATTTAAATCCCAGACCTCCTGTGCCAGCAGACAGCCCGGGAGAAGCGATCTGAGCACCCTCCTGTGCACGCCTGTCCTCATGAGCTAGGTACTGGTCTGGGTCATCCAGAACTTAGCCTTCCAGGCCCCCCCTCCCATGGAAAGATTCCCATCATCCTTCCCTCTGGACACCTGCTTCTATGCGGTCCGCGCCTGGCCACGCAGCCTTCTGCAGGCCCTGAAACTCCTTCTCCCCAGCCTCTCCTCCCTCACCCCTCACAGCAACACACACACAGCCTTGCGCCGGTGATCTGCAGCTGTCAACTCTGCACGGTGGGTGCAGAGAACAATAACGCAGCCATGGTGTGCAACGGAGTACTCCTCTCCACACCTGGAGGGGCAGCGGCGAGAAATCAAACACCCAAGTACAAGGGCGCAGCTTGAGCAGACCCGCTGCGGGGCTCTGTCGGCCTGCTCAGCACCACCTGCCATCCGTGTCAGCCTGGAGCACAAGTCCCTCTGGAGAGCATCCTGTTTCCCCGTGGCTTTAGGTGGTACCCATGCTAGTCACCATGGAGCTTCCGAGTTAGCTACTGGGTGAGTTTCTTTACACACACCTTTCAGAAATAGGTTCTGCTGCTCACACGGCAGGTGGCTTTAAAATAGTGTGCCATCCCAGACTCTTAAAATGACAGACTTTTACTTCTCAAAATGAGAGAAGCCAGGTGCCAGTGGCTCACACTTGTAATCCTAGTGACTCAGGAGGCTGAGCTCTGAGGATGGTGATTCAAAGCCAGCTCAGGCAGGAAAATCTGTGAAACTCTGATCTCCGATTCACTACCAAAATGCCAGAAATGGAGCTGTGGCTCAAAGTGGTAGGGCACTGGCCTTGAGCAAAATAAGCTCAAGGACAGTACCCAGGCTCTGAGTTCAAGTCCCAGGACTAGCAGAACACACACATATATGTGTAGATATATAGACATATATCTATGAAGAAAGAAGGAACAAAAAGGAAGTAAACTCTGACATCAATAAGAAAATATGGGGAGGAGTAACACATAACTGAAGTTAAGTTTCATGCAAACTTCATGGTATCTACAAAGAAAAAAATAGCCAAGAAAAAGATAAGTGGGAAACAATTGCCGAGGATATCACCTCAAATAAACAAATGAATCAGATCACAAGGTGAACAGCCTCTCCTTCCCTCTTAGTGCCACCGGGATTCTGAAGGGGACAGAAGATACATCCAGGGGAGGGGCTTCAATGGGACTTCCAGAGGCCCTCTACCACCCGGGTGCATCTCCCTGTCTGCCAGCTGGAATCTGGGGCCAGATGATCAAGAGTGGCGCTGCCCTGGGGCCTCACTCAGAGAGGCGGTGTTCTTGGTGGTGCAGCAGGAATTCAGCAGACATAGCTCAGATAGGCGGGTGACAACAGGACTAATGCAGGAAAAGGAAGTCCACAGGACAGCCCAAAGCTTGGAGGGGCCCCGTCTAAAACCATCAGGACTCCCATCCAGCCTGATGCACAGCCAGGCCGGCCGGGGCTGGCAGGGACACCCAGGTACCTTCTTCAGGATAAAAATCTCACCCATGTTAACACAAGTCCTCTCAACTGCGGCCTTCAAGGGTGAAGTCACCCCTGGAAATCAGCCACGCACAGTGTGGGAGCCTTAAATGAGCACCGCAGGGAGAGTGCATGTGGCTGAAATTACAGGCAGCCAGAAATGCTGCCACATCACAGGGGTAGTGACCAAGGAAATGTGCTCAGGAGACATTACTCAGTGAAAAAGAAATGGCCTCAGAGTCACACAGAGAGTTCGCCCAATTTTGGCCAAAGGAAAGAAATCAAGGGTAGAAATGTATGTATAGGTATAAAATGAAGACGTTAATACTAGAAGAAAGATGTGCATTGCTAGCACGCTTGATCCCCCCCCCTCATTTTCCAAGTTGAGTGCTATGAATGTGTATCCATTTTCTGGAACAAAAGAAATGTCTTGGGTTTGCCTCTCAGACCCCAGTTCTCACCGCACTGAGTCAAAGCTCTAGTGCAGAGCTTTTGTGCGGTCAGGTAGGGCTGGGAGGCCTGGCAGCCCCACAGGTGCACTCTCTCTGGGGAGAGAGCGGAGGCTGCTGCAGGTGCACCCTCTTCCCACTTTCTGGGCCTTCTTGTCACCTGGGGAAGCGAGTGCCAATGTGAGGAGGGTGAGAAATCTGCCCCCCAGATCCCCACACATCTAAGTGACCCCTGCAGGACTGGAGACCACAGCACTGGATGCCTCTGGTCCTACCAAGTTCCAGACACTCTATCGCAGAGTTTGGCTGTTTGGTATCTGTGGGGGTGGGGGGTGGGGGGCGTGTGAGTGTGTGTGTGTGTGTGTGTGTGTGTGTGTGTGTGTGTGTGTGTGTGTGTGTGTGTGTGTGTGTGTGTGTGTGTGTGTGTGTGTGTGTGTGTGTGTGTGTGTGTGTGTGTGTGTGTGTGTGTGTGTGTGTGTGTGTGTGTGTGTGTGTGTGTGTGTGTGTGTGTGTGTGTGTGTGTGTGTATTGTGCTCTATCACTTTGAGCCACAGCACCATTTCTGGCTCTTGGGTAGCTAACTAGAGATAAGATTCTCACAGATTTTCCTCCCCAAGCTGGCTTTGAACCACAATCCACAGATCTCAGCTTCCTGAATAGCTAAGACTGCAGGTGTGAGCCACTGTGCCAGCAGCCACATTAATTTCATACTAGAGTCTCCTCTGTGTTTTCACAGTACTTCCAGGAGCTCACGTGGACATGTGCAGCCCTTTCAGAACATTCGGGACACACCCTCCTCGCTTCCTGCTCCTTGTAGTCCTGACCATTCTGCTTGCTACACATGACCTCCAGTGTACCGTACCCTGCAGACATGTCATGAAGATTCACCCTAGGAAATAAAGTCCTGGCTAGCCACAGATTCGTCTCCTAGCCTGGGTTTCTACATCTTCAGTTCTTTGTTTTAGTTCTTTTTAAGCAGTTGTACAAAGGGGTTTCAATACAACCTGTCAGTTTATGAGTTCAGTGCATCTTGATCAACATTGCCCCTTGCCTCCTCCTCCCCACCTCTCCAGCCCCACTAGCTCCTCAGTACACACACATATGTACATTGAATATTATGATTGCATTCTCCTACCCTTCCGTTCTCTGCTTGTCTGCCTCTCCCCTCAGCCCCCCTCCCAATAATACATGTTCCAGCTTCCTAGTATTTGTTTTGTTGGTAAGTTAGCTGTTCAAAGGACAGGACTCCTCCCCTGCATACACCTTACTTTAGACAATGTGTGTACGTATGCACGTGACTCTCCTATGTTCACATATATATTTATCATTTAGATCTAACTCCCACACTTGCGAGAAAGAGTGTCCTTTGTCTCTCGGAGCTTGACTTACTTCACTTAGCATAATATTTCCATATCCATCCATTTCCTTGCAAATGACATATCATTTTTCCTGATAGATGAGTAAAATTCACACACATATGCATATATGTGTGTGTGTCACGATTTTCAGCCATTGAAGGGCATCTGGGCACTTGTGTGCTTAGAAGATATTCTCAATGAAAGAGCATAACTTGGCCATGGTAAACAGCGTAGCAGCGACCATGGGGCTGCAGATGTCCCGAGCTGTGTATAAAGAGGGCTCTGAATGCACAGAATGGCTTCCCCATCTCGCCCAACCACCCAATGCACAAAATAAAATCAGTTTCAGAGGCACAAGCCCCAAAGGAGGAAGAGCCGTCACTAAAAATTCCCGGAGGACACTTTCCTTCATGGCCATAAATTGCAGGTGAGCCATCTTACCGAGAGCACTGGTTGCTCTGAGAGCCGACCTGTCACCATGACAACCTCACAGCCGCCATACCTCAGAGACAGAAAGCACCTCTGAGGAGAAATCTACTTACTAACACATCACATAAACTTCTGCACTTCTCTCAGAAACCTAGGCCTCAGTATCCTGCAGAACAATCTAGAAGACCATGCCACAGTCAAAAGTGGCCCCTGCCTCACCGAGGTCTCTAGGTATGAGTCGGGGGCTGAGCCAACTGTTCTCAAAAATAACCGCTCCTGCTGGAGTGCTCTGGCTGGCTGCCCCACCCCTCGGGATGGCACGGGCAGCGGCTGCTGGCCCCACTGGGGCAAGCAAATCCCAGAAGTTGCCTATAGCGGCCCAGAGGAGAGGGCTTGGCTGGCTCAGGAAAGACGTCCAACCTTCACACTTGCTCAGATCATCTCGAGCAGGAAGCACAGTGGCCACTGCCATCATTTCCTCTCGAATCCCACAGGGAAGTTTTTGTCCTTGCAGGGCTGAGCCTGAGGGGAGCAGGACCACCCGCAGACCTTGTTGAAGGTCTGAGCTGGATGCCAGTGATACTGGCCCTCCGTCCCACCTGCAGAAGGACAAGATGCCTCTGCACAGAAGAAAAGATGTGGGGTTCCTACCGCCAGCCCAGTGCTGCAGGCCACACGTTAGTGCCGCCTGTTGCCAAGGGAAGCCTGGAGACAGAAGGACGTCAGTGGCTCAACCTTCAGACTTCAGCACTGTGACCCTCCCAGACCCTACGCTCCTTGCCGGTAGAAATCTCTTCTCCATTCCTGATTCCACCATGCCTGGCCTAGTGCTAAATTCCCAATAAACATGATGGATAGGAAGGAAGGTGAGGATGGGAGGAAAGGCAGAGGAAAAGCTTTTTTTTTGGGGGGGGGGCAGTTGTAGGACTGGAACTTAGGGCCTGAGCCCTGTCCCTGAATCTGTTTGCTCAAGGCTGTTGCTCTACCACTTTGAGCAATAGTTCCGCTTCTAGTTTTCTGGTGGTTATATGAAGATACGTCTTACGGACTTTCCTGCCTGGGCTGCCTTTTGAACTGTGAGCCTCAGATCTCAGCCTCTTGCATAGCTAGGATTACAAGCATGAGCTACCAGCGCCTGGCTAAGAGTTTAATTGTAAAAGAATAAAATCTTGCAAGAGGGAGGACTGAAATAGGATTTATGCTTATAAAATTATATCTTAATTTTGTCTAAATGGACACAAAATAGAGACTACATGCCAGCTGACAGAAAGGAAAAACTCAGGCTTGAGGCTGTATGCATTTCTGTAAACACACAGGCTTTAGAACCCCACTTTGCCTATCATAACCTTCTAGAACCAAAGACTCTTATGGATAACTGAAATATATTGTTTTCAGTGTGTGATGGTTAATTCTATGTGGGGCCATATTCTCCAGATACGTGATCCAACATTTTCTGTATTATTTCTGGATAAGATTTATATTTGAACCAGTAGAGTCAGAGTGAACAGATTACCATGAAAACAAAGTAGGCCTTATGAAGACACTGAAGACTTAGATAGAACAGACCACCTCTAGATCCACCATGCCTTTGGATCCAGGACTCTGGGCTTGAGTTTCAGCTCTGGTCTCTCTCCATCCCATAGGCCCATCCTACAGATTCGAATGTGCCAGGATATCCCTCCATGATGAACACATGCACACCACACACACACACACACACACACACACACACACACACACACACACACACACACACACACACACACACACACACACACACACACACACTGTTCCTATTGCTCTATCCTCTAGAGAATACTGGTTGACACAGGGGGAAAGGAACCACACTTTGTGGCAGATGACGAACATGGCATAAGCCACGATTTACTACAACACTGAATCTGAGCAGAAACTGCACTATGAAAAGTGCACCTACAGCATACAGAGTATGGTGGTGCCCACCTGTAATCCCAGCATTTGGAAGAGGAAACATGAGGATTGCTAGTTTGAGGCCAGCCTGGGCTAACCAGTGAGTTCAAGACCAGCCTGCGTTTCATGTCAAGATGTTATCTCATAAGACCAAGGGCTGGAGATGTAGCTCAGTGGGAAAGCACTTGCCTAGCACGCGCAAGGCCTTGAGTTTGAACCCCAGCACCACCAAAATAATAAGAATAAATAGAAAGTAAGTACATCTACCAGGTATCCACCTGAAGACCCTGAATAAGAACTTCTCCAGGATCCATGTTTAACGCTGCCCCTCAGTCTCAATGAGCCAAACATTTGAGACAGGAGGAAGAGGAAGGTGAAAAGACACAGAAGGGAGGGAGGGAGGGATTGCTTGTCGGGGCCCAAACCCCCACCAGGCAGTCTTTGGGAACGCATCATAGGTCCGGTGGTCTAGCCACGGCCCCAACCCAGGGCTGTGCCTTCGACGGTATCTCTTACCCATGAGCCTCTGCAGCCGCAGGCCAGCCAGGCTGCCTCAGAGCTGCTGGGCAGCATTGCCTGCCAGCCCAACCCCTCTTCCCACTGACCCCGCCTGCTCCCCACTGACCCCGCCTGCTCCCCACTGACCCCGCCTGCTCCCCACTGACCCCGCCTGCTCCCCACTGACCCCGCCTGCTCCCCACTGACCCCGCCTGCTCCCCACTGACCCCGCCTGCTCCCCACTGCCCGGTCCTCGCCAAGGGTCACCTGGGCCCACCTCCCTCCGTCACCGCCACCCTGCCACCTGTCTGTTCAGTGTCATGAGGCTGAGGGCGCAGCTCTGCCAGCTCCCCCGCGAATGAGGACGGGACCGTGAGCTGCCAGCTCTAGCTGTGTCCCTGTGAACGGGGGAGTCACCGCTCGATCCCGTGTGACCACGCGGGCAACAGCAGCCAAACCCCAAACTCGCAGGAGGCCATGAGGAGAGGGGGCAGAGGAGGGATGGGCTCTGAAGAAGGTCGCCCCTGAGAGAACCACGCTGGCCAGCCGCGCACCAAACAGAAAACCCCACTCCGCCCCGGCGCATCCTGAAGGAGTTATTTAGGGGACTGGGCACCCAGACTTCACGGCACTAACGAGGCAGCCGCCGGCACACAGCGGCTCACAGACTCCCCTTTGGCTTTGTTTAATAATTACTACCTAGCCAGTCATCCTAGCTACTCAGGAGGCTGAGGTCTAAGGGTCTTGGTTCAAAGCCAGAAAAGTTCATGAGACTCTTATCTCCAATTAACTACCAAAAGGCCAGAAGTAGATCTATGTCTTGAATGAAAAAGCTAGGGAAGAGTGCTCAGGCTCTGAGTTCAAGGCCCAATACCAACAGAGAGAGAGAGAGAGAGAGAGAGAGAGAGAGAGAGAGAGAGAGAGAGAGAGAGACAGAGAGAGAGAGAGAGAGAGAGACAGAGAGAGACTGCATTTAAATGGCTCCAAAGAAAATTGAAAGTCACCAAGCAAAGAAAGGCAGTGGGGAGAGCACCAGCTGTGACAGTCCCCAGACGTGGCCGCAGTGACCACAGATCTCAGGTGCAGCTTCCTGCAGGGCCCCACCCCCAGAAGCCTGTGTCCGGGCCACACAGGAGCCGCCCTCCACCCCGCAGGGACGCAGGCTTCTGTGGCCACAGCTGATTTGTTTTCCTCTCACAACACGGGGAGCTCCATTCACTTCTAAACTGATCCGTTCCACGGAGCATGCACACTGCCTGCGGGATGGACCCCAGCATGGGGAAGGGCAGCCTGCATGCAGGACCGCCCTGCCGTGTGGACAATCTACACCCAGAGCCACCAACCCACCCACCGAGGAGCCCAAACATACCTGTGGTTGCTTCCTCCCTCCCCCCACGCCCTTTCAGTCCCCTGTGGCTCATGGGAGACACCGTCCCCTCCTCAAGTCCGGGTTGCTCACCTTAGAACTGAGTTGGGCCCTGATGTCCTGGGCATGAGGACCTCAGGCCAGGTACAGAGTTCCCCGCGGCTTTGTGGCCGGCCGGGGACTTGGCTTGGTGTGAGCCGCAGGTGCATTAGACCCTGGCAGTCTTCAGGAAGCCGGCCAGGTGCACCCTGCCCGTGACCCAGGATGAGACCACACAGGGCCTGCTCACAAGGGCATGTCATTACACCAATCAAGCATGGTTTGGGCAGCCGCCACTTCTACAGACATTCCAGGCTTTCTGCAGAGGAGGGACAAGATGGCTCCCAGCCCAGCCCCCCCCCCCCCCAGCCCACCGAGCAGCCAGAAGCCCCTTTGGAAATCAGAACCACTGGCAGTGAAGAGAGGGCCTGGAAAGCTGAGCTGTTCCTGCCTTTGTGAAATTTCCTTCGTGTACTATTCTTCTCATGTTCCCCTGTTTTCTCCCAGCATGGGGCCTCCGTGCGATCCCTTCGCTTTTCCACTCAAGGCTAGCACTCTACCACTTGAACCAGAGCTCCACTTCCAGCTTTTTGGTGGTTAATTGCAGATCAGCACCTGGCAGACATCCCTGCCTGGGCTGGCAGTGAACTGGGATCTTCCGCCGGCAGTCTCTGGAGTTGCTGGGATTACAGGCGTGAGCCACTGGCACCTGGCTTTCACTGCACTTTGAGTATATGCTAATTTGTCTATACTTTTTTTTTTACCCTCCTGAATCATTTGAAGTCCTTTCTCCCACAGGGAGGACACAAGGAAATATGCAGTGACCTGGCATGAACTGGCAGCCGTCCGGTTGTCACCTGACTGGAGGGCACTGGGGTCAGCTGAACACATCTCTTAGGAGGCCGGCTACATCCGTCTCTGCGTAGAAGCCAAGACTTTCCCAGAGAGCACAGACCCAATGAGGAGGCCAGTCCCTCTGCCCGGTCCCTCTGCCCGGTCCCCCGCCGGGTCCCACCCAGGCCCAGCCCTGGCCCTGGTCCCTGTCTAGAAGGCTCGGTGCAGCAAGCGGCCCCAGCCGCCCAGCCCCTCGGCTGTCACCTCTGCGCACCGGCCTTCACCTCACACTTCCCCTCCCTGCTCCACCCCAGTCCCGGGCCCACTGGGAGCCCCTGAAACCTTTCACAGCCTCACCATGGCCTTCACAGGGCTGCGGTGGGGCCTGGGACAGGACTAAGTAAATGTTTGATGAGCAAACACCATCTCAATTCTTCCCTCCAGGACCTCACTCACCCAAACGCACAGCCTGCGTCCAAACAAGGCCGGTGGACAACAGCAAGACCGCCACGGCGCCGCGTGGCGGCTGCCTGCCTGGCTACGCTTTTCCAGTGTCTGAGCCCAACTCCCACTGCCCCCCCCCCCCCGCCCACTGCCTCCTAACCAAAGCAGGACTCCTGCTGGGAGCGGGGGGCCTCTGGTCACAAAGACCACCTCCTCCAGGGAGCCTTCCATGGTCTCTGCCTATGCATTCAACCAACATTTCCCGAGAAACATCTATCATGGCTCAGGCACTTGGGTGAGTTGAGAACAAGCCAGATACAGGACCCCTTGGACTGCAGCCCTGCTAGGATCCAATCAGGACAGCCAGACCCACCTGGCGCCTGTGCCCACAGCCACTCCAGCATCCACAGACAGGCAGCAGGGGGCAGAGCCGGCTGACTGGGTGATTGAGGCTCTTCCTCGCACGCATGAACACCACGTGGATCTAGCTGGCTGCCCAGATCCCCCAAGCAGGTCCAAGGATGCTGAGGTCCCAGACGGCTGGGTGAGACCTCAGGCAGGCTCTGGGCAGTGGTAGCTGGCGAGGGAGAGGAGAAGGAGCAACACGAGCTCTGGAACCCAACATCTTGGCACACGTCTTCGCTTCTCCGTGTGCGTCCATTTCCACGTGGGCACGAACAACCATGACGCTTTCTGTTGGCAAGAGTGCCGCGCTGACTGAACAAGAGGCGCGTGCAGGCAGACTGCAAGGGCCTGCCTAAGTAGCTGCTGCTCATGTTTCAGCTGTCATGTACCAGAAACTTCCTAATCCTGTCCCTGTCCCCACGTTCAGATAAGACATTGGAAGTACCTCGGTTTCCCAAAGCCTCATGACCAAGGTCATGACCAAGGTTAAGACGAAGAGCCCTGTCTCTACTGTTGCCTTTGCTCTCAAAAATCTCAAGCCAGGCAGGGCGCTGATGGCTCATCCCTGTAATCCTCGCTACTCAGGAGGCTGAGATCTGAGGATCAGACGATGAACTTTGATCCTCATAGTTCAAAGCCAGCTTGGACAGGAAAGTCTGTGAGGCTCTTAGCGCCAATGAACCACCAGGAAACAGGAAGTAGAGCTGTAGCTCCAAGTGTTAGAGTGCTGGCCTTGAGCAAAAAGAGCTCAGGGGACCGCACCCAGGCCCTGAGTTCGAGCCCCATGAAGAACAACAACATCTCAAGCCAGCAGAAGCCGAGCCTCTCCCCAGCGGCCAGTAGCCAGCGGTCAGCGGCCAGCCAACCGGCACCCGCCTTGCCTTTCCCAGATGGGCCCGTCTGCAGAGACCCTCCTCCCTCCAGGTTTGTAGTGAAGGGAGGGCGGGAGGGGGCTGGAGAGAAAAGCCCCAGGTACTGTAAATGGAAACTCTAACCGACAGCCTGCACCTGGTGTCTTTGCTTCCTGTCCAGGGCCTGTGTGCACATGGCCTCACACGGGCTCACCCGGGCTCACTCAGGCTCCCAGGCATGGTTCCAGGGGGGGCCTGGAAGGAACGAGCCTCAGCCCCAGTGGCAGGAATCACGGGACAGCTGGCTGAAGCCTCAGAGCCACTCACGACCCGGCCTGATGGAACTGTGTAAACCTGTCCTGTGGGCGTCCTGGAAAAAGCCCGGGGCGGCCTTGATGTCAACTCTGAGCCAAGCTGGGCAGCCCGTTCTCACAGAGCCCTCCAGCCATCACCTGCGCTCCTGGGGGGAGCAGGGGTGCTGCCCTGTGTAAGACCCTGTCTCCCCACAAGCTCCTAGGGGATCGAAGGAGACCAAGATCTGCCTGGCCTGGCTGCAAGCTGCAAGGTGGCACCTACAAAGCCCTCTCTGAATTCAGCCCCGGCTCCCACGGCCGGGACCCTGAGCATCTGCTTGCCCACCCCAAAAACACAGGTATTGCAAGGCAAGTTGTGCTCAGAGAGCCCCAGACCTTGTGCAAGGCCATGAGAAACTGGAAGGACAGGACTCAGAGCAGAGCAGGACTCAGCCCAAGGCTCTGGCGCTCGCTCTTCTCTCCTCCCTCTCCTCCTCCCTTCTCTCCTCCTCTCTCCCCTCTCTCCTCTCTTTCTCTCCCCTCTCTCCTCTCTCTGTCTCTGTCTCTGTCTGTCTCTGCATCTGTGTGCATGTCTCTCTGAGTCTCTGGGCCGTGTCACCAGCCACCAGCTGTCTCCTAGGGCAGAACACCGGGCACTGGCACTGGTAAACCCCAGGCACCCCAGAAGCCCGGTCCCTGGCCTTGAATTACAAGCAGAGGGGCGGGGGGGGGTGGCACAGTGGTGTGCAGACGACCACCCACCACCATCTCAGCAGAGCTGACCCCAGCTGTTACAGAGAGCCAGCAACCGGCTGAGGAGAGGGGACCCGGCTGGCTGGGAACTTTGGTGGCCAGCCTTGCCACAGACACAGCCAGAAGGGCCACAGAAGACAAGACGGCTGCACGGGAGGCGCTGGGAGCCTGGGCATCAGATCACGCCCCTTTCTGAGGCTCAGACCCGGTGCTGGGCATAAAGCCTGTGCCAGTTTACTGGAGGCTGCATCCCTGCTGGCACGGGTGGCTGCGGGAACCTGGGCACGGGAAGGCCTGCGGGAGAGCCTGGGCCTCCCCGGCTCACTCTGAGCTCCATGGCGCCCCCACCAGGAAAGGCTGAGCAGCACGACTGAGTTATCCTTTGCCATTCCCCAAAATAGATTCCAGCCCTAGGGGCGTTCCGGGTCCCCCTGCTCCAGTGCAGCAGCCTGACTCACAACACCGCCCTCTCAACTGCTAGAGCCCTGGCCGGAGAGGCCTCTGTGAACCAGATAACCACACTGACAGCTCTTCCCAGCAAGAAAGTTCCAGAGGGGGGTAAAAAAAAAGGCAAATAAGGGCCAATTGTTGAGCAGGGGTCTCCACGGCTCATAAGAAACCGCCTCCAGTTCCATACACAGCGAAGCTCAGCCTTCTCCCACCCGAACCCTGAACTGTGTCCCCTCCTTTCCCCATCGTGGGGTCTGGCTAGGTCTCCCCAGCACAGCTCTTATCCCTGCAGCCCCTGCAGGCCAGGTTCTAGACACCAGGGAATTCCACAGACAAACTCCCGCAAGCGGTGCCAATCCACACAAAGGGCCAGGCCCGAGTGGCTCTGAAGCACCCCAACATTACCAGGCAGGATGCCAGGAGCTGCGCCCACGGAGCAGCAAGAACAAAACCAAAATGGAGCAGGCTATTTTTATCTGCCTGGAGATTTGTAGCTGAGGACCCCCCCCCACCCCCATCCCAACACACGCATCCCGCTAAAGGATGTCCCAGGCTCTGAGCATGCACACTCACACACACACACACACACACACACACACGCACACACACACCGTGAGCCCTTCACCCCCCCCCCTCCCCAGCCCTCCCCAGGGAGTTAAGAAAGTAGATCAGGTCAGAGCAAAGCATTCTTCATCCTGCCATCTCCCCGGGAAAAAACTAATTAGTCGCCAAATATTCAGAATGGGTAATTGCTACCTGAACTAATAAGGGCAAACAGCCGGCAAGAAAACAGTGGTTTACCAGTTCTTCGCTCTCCTCACCCCAAGTTCCAGGCTCTGCCTGCGGTGGAAGGCAGAGCTCCTGCTGATACCAGCCAGAAAGGGGCCATGACAGCTGGGGGGCTGTCCCCCAAACCTGGGCCAGCCCCAGCCAGAGGCGGTAATTTCTGTCGCCTCTTGTATACACATGGGTACCTTTACTCAAATATGTGTGCACATATACACACACGTGTGCACACACAGCATATAGGGATGCACACACATGTATTTCTACTATATTATAGACACACGTGCTCACATACACTCAAATGTGTGTGCACACATCATATTCATATGCTCGTACATATGCATACTATATTATATACACACCACACACACAACCAGGACAAGACACCCAGAGAGAATTCATCAAACCAGGCTCCTCACGTAGGAGGGTTCCCCAAGCCGCCCGCAGCTGCTCAGCCCTAACTGGGGACACTGGGGAGAGCAAGGCAGCCGGATGAGGTGGAGGGAAGGGAGAGAAAGGAGAGGAAAGGTGAACCCAGACGGAGGGGGGGGTGGGCTGGAAGGAAGCCTGAGAAGGATCTGACCATGACTCTGACTCCGCCAGCACTTCCTGGGACCCGCGGACCCCAGGTCTCCCCCAAGATGGGACTCGCTCTCCCCAGCCCAATCACGACCTTGCTGTGTGATTCCAAACAGATGACCTTGCCAAACCTAGGTCTCCGCTGATAGAAAAATGTGATTCCACGTGATCATTCGAAGGTTCAAGTCTACGGTCACCACAGCCACATCCTGCCCCTCCGCCCCTCCGTGCCACCCCCTTTGCTGGCCTCGGCCGTAGTCAGGGTATACATCAGGAGGGGGAACGAAGCCGGGGACCATCTGCCCACCACCCCAGCACCGCAGCCTGTGAGCAGCCTCCGCCCGCCAGAGCTCCCTGGAGATGCCCCAACTGCCATGCACCTTGGCCCAAAGCAATCAGCCATGGAAACTGGGTCACCGCAGGCCACCAGGAACCTGGGGTCTCGTCCAACCATCTGCCCACGGGGTGTCGGCCTCCACGCAAAGCTGCGTGACAGAGGACTGGCTGGCATTAGTCCCAGACCGCGGTCCCAGCCGCTATCCGCTGGTGTGGAGTGATGCTCACGCCTGCACCACGGCGGCCTTGGCCCCCCTGGTGAGGGCGGGCTACCTCCCTGAAATGTCTTCTGCCCTCTGTCCCATGGAAACCTCCTCGGGCCTGTCCCAGACTTCTCAGCCTTGGGTTTTACAGCCATGGCTGTAATTGGGCTAATAGTCAGCTTGTACACATCCAACCCCGAGGTGGGGATTGTTTTATGCACATCGCACTCAAGGTTCATATTTGCAGAGAAACAAAGTCTGAAACACACTAAGTTCTCACTGTGGCCACCTCCAAGGGGCGATTTGGGGGAGACATTCTTAAACTTGCAGAATGCAATCTTTGAGAAATGAATAACCATGGGGAAAATCTTTCAAAATGAGGAGACCCCTCCAGCTCTTCTGGGGCCATTTTTGAGCTGCTACAGAACTGGCCGGGGGTCTCTCCACGGTCACCCACTGTGAGGGACAGACAGTGCACATGTGCCCCACAGGCCTGCCACTCCCAGCCAGCTGCCGGGGGGAGGGGAGGGAGGACCACATGGGTCTCCCCCAGGCTCCTGGCCGATGTTCCCTGACGGCTGAATTCCGCCTAGGCCTCAGTTTGTCTCCTTGAACATCAAACGGGAAGGACGTGAGCCCTGCAGCAGGTCCCAGAGGGCAGACGAGACAGAGCAGCGTGTGCAATTGCTCAACACCATCTGGCTGCCTCCTTCCTCAAATGTGGCCTGGACACTCTTCCCTCTCAGGGGGAAAAAGAAAACCCACACGGCTTCCTCCCTGTTTCCAGCCTCCCCACACAGCCTGCCTGTCCGGCCTACCCTGGGGCTACGAGCACCTAGAGGTGGCCAAGTACAGACCAGAGGCCATTCTCCCTGACCTACATCAGGGCTCCAGCCAAGACCAGCACAGTTCAGAATAATTGAGCATTTAAAAATCTCCTTTGTGATCAGTGGCGGAGCAATAAACAGATCAGCCAAGGGTTCTCAACTTTTTGTTCATTCGTTTTTCAAGAAAAACTCAGTAAAACTAGGAAGACAGAAGCACGGTCACTGCAGTCCCGCAGGCAAGACTTGTTTTGGTTTTTGTTTTCCAGTACTGGGGCTTGAACTCAGGGCCTGGGTGCTGCCCTTTAGCTTTTCCCCTCAAGGCTAGCTGTCTGCCAGTTGAACCACAGCTCTCCACCTCTGGCTTTTTGCTGGTTCCTTGGAGATAAGAGTCTCACAGACATGTCTGCTCCGGCTGGCTTTCAGCCTCAGTTCTCAGAGGTGAGGCTCCCGAGAAGCTAGGATTACAGGCGTGAGCCACCAGCTCTGAAGTAAACTGGACTTGTAAAGTAATCCCGGGGGTGTTTATGGAGTTCACTAGTTAGCGCCTCCATGTGTGTGCTCCTCCCCCATGGCTGTGGGGAGGGCCCATGGCGGGGACCAGGACACCCAGCCAGGCATGGCTGGGGACCATTCCACAGAGCTTATAGGGGTCGGTGTGCTGGCCTCCCAGCGGGGCTGCCAGGCCTGGACACCCCTCTGGACGCTCACCTGTCCTCCTGCCGGCGTTCCCAGGCCACCTAGGTACAGCACTTAGAATCTCAAGTGCCTACTCCAGAAACATCAAAGAGGGCATTTCCACTGCGCCCTTCACCCGGTGACCTGGAAAGTCCAGAGAGCTTGCAGGAAGTGACATGGGAAGTCCCACCCCCAGAGAGCTTGCAGGATGTGACGTGAGAGGTTGGCTCTGACCAGTGTCTCACTGTCCCACCAAAACCTCCATGGCTCAAATTCTGTTTCTTGGGCAGGTGAGATGACTCTGCCATTGCAGCCAGGCAGCTAGGATGCCTGTACCAGGACTCACGTGTGTGTGTGTGTGTGTGTGTGTGTGTGTGTGTGTGTGTGTGTGTGTGTGTGTGTGTGTGTGTGTGTGTGTGTGTGTGTGTGTGTGTGTGTGTGTGTGTGTGTGTGTGTGTGTGTGTGTGTGTGTGTGTGTGTGTGTGTGTGTGTGTGTGTGTGTGTGTGTGTGTGTGTGTGTGTGTGTGTGTGTGTGTGTGTGTGTCACTTGAACCACAACTCCACTTCCAGCTTTTTAGCTGAAAGGTAAGAGTCTCCTAGATTTTCCTGCCCAGGCTGGCTTTGAAACACCATCCTCAGATCTCAGCCTCCTGAGTAGCTGGGCTCACAGGCGTGCGCCACCGGCGCTGCTCACCCCGTCTCGCGGCTCGGGGAGCCCTCACACCTCCAGTCTGTGTGGAGCACTTGTAATTTTAGAACCGCGGCCATCGGTGGGGTAGCAGCACACCCTCCGAGTCCCCCAGCCCGGCCCCTGCCCAGGCGTGCGGATGGCAATATTTTTAGGCCCTATTCAAGTCACCCACCCTGGCTGCCAATGAAATATTAATTAAAGGTTACACTTTCAGCTTTCAGAAAAATAATTGCTCAAGATAGCAATTATATTTTCTGTGTAATAAAACCGCACCTTGCTGTGCAGAGGAATTAATAATTCTGAGCCTCTTGTTACAGGGCGCCATCAAAGCGGGAAGAGGAGGCGCGCCGGGAGGGAAGCGCAGACCCACACAGAAAAGTGGCGACTTCAAAGAGCAGCCGTCTACAGTCAGGGCTGGGGACGTTCCTCAAGGTCTTTAGCTCCTCAGGCTGGCTGAAAGAGTGGCCCAATTATAAATTATCCAGAGAGACAGAAATTAGAACAGGCCAGGCCACAGCCAGCCGCTGGCCGGCCTTGGCTCACCTGCACCTGTCCATCCACAGCCCCACCGATTCCTCCCAAGGAACTCAAAGCTCAGGACATCCAGCTGCGTTGAGTGTCAGCAGTTCACAGCTTTCCAGGCCATCCCTCAGACAGAAAGACAAGGACAAACAGCAATCAAAATAGCTACCTCCTAGCCAGGAACGGTGGCTCATGCATATAATCCGTAGCGACTCAGGAGGCAGAGATAGAAGGATTGCTAGCGGAGGCCAGCCCAGACCAAAGCACAAAAAGTTACCTACCTGGAAAACAAACACAAAAGGTGAATGGACAAGAGACAGCACGCTTGCCTAAGGTTGTGAGTTCAAGCCCCAGTACTGCATCTACAGCGAGGCCGCCCTGGAAGGCGGCACGGATAACACCACGGCTGGGGTCCTCTGGGAGGGCAGCGGGACCGGCAGAGGTCGGGCAGCGAGAGCAGCGTGGAGCCTGGGCCCCACGCTCCCTCACTCAGGCCCTCCACTGCTGTGCCTGAGCGCCCGGCTCCAGGAACTAACTGGAAGCCTGCGGAAGGGCCAGGCTGGGTTCTAGTAAATCTCGGAATTCCTTCCCAGGTCTGCTGAAGGGACTGACAGAGGGCACTGGGCGAGCGGACGGGCAGTAGGAGGGCCTCACACCCCGTGACCTCTCGCCCGATGTCACTTCTTTAAACAACGTCCACGTGCCTGGGCCGGGCCCCTCCATTGTACCCCACCCCACCCCGGCAAAGGGGCCCCAAAGCCGCCAGCTCTTCCTGGCTCCTAGTTCATCCAAGAACACCCCTCCCCTTGACATGCGTGAGCCCCAGAACCCAGACAGTGGAGCTGCCCAGGCCTCCTGGCTGCCAGCCTCCCCCGGCCTCCACCACAAAGCCTCTGCGGCTAGGCAAAGGCCCAGCAGCGGGGGTGCATTTGGGGTGCACACCAGTGCAGCCTTAGTCAGACAAAGGCCTGATTCCCAGAGCTCTTCAGGAGCCCCTTGGCTACCCCCACCCCAACATTACCCGTGAGAGGGGAAACGGCAGAAATAATGGCAGCCACACCACGTAGGGGCAGAGAGGTGCTAGCTGAGGAGGTCTCCTGGCACAGTGCCCTTCTGGGCCCCAGCCTGGCCTGCTGCAGACCCCCAGGCGGGAGCTAGAAAGTTCTGGCATGCTCTAGGTGCTGCCAAAGGTCCTGAGGTACTGAGATCCAGAGCAGCCTCCAGGCTTCCTGGGGAAAGCTGAGCACGCTGTGCCAAGGCTCTTCCTGCAGTTGTGCCAGGGATGTGAGGGCTGAGGGCAGGGGTGACACGCTGCCCATCCCCGCCCCAGGGCAGCGCCAGGGCCCTGCTCTGAGGACAGGCACAGCCCAGCAGCTCAGAAGACCGGGGAGCCTGGGCCAGGGCTGCCCAGGAGCAGGGCCTGGTGCCCTGGCCTTGCCACCCACCACAGCCGGGCGGTAAGAGGGAGTGGGGACACCCCGAGGACTGGAGATGGTCTCTGCGGTGTGTGAACCTCACCGTCCCGGCCCTAGGAGGAGAGAATCTGCTAAGGACCCCCAGGTAGGAGAAAGGCTGTGTCCAGCTGAGGAAAAGCTACTGTGTAGTCCAGCCGAGCCTGATGGGCGGGCCTCGTGCTCTGCACCTGCGCAGGCGAGGAGACAAGCACCACATAGGCCAGGCACCCCTTCCCTGAGCACTGGTGACCCCCTGTGCAAGCCAGGTGCTTAGGAGCTCACAAGGGACAAGTGCAGAGACGCTGTGACTACAGGACACTCTACCGGCAGCAACCAGCCCACATCACGACCCAGAGCCCAGGCAGAGGGGCCTGTGTGAGCTCAGGTATGGGCCAGGGGGCAAAGAAGGAAGACTGGGGTGGGGTGTCATCAGACACAGATCTCCACACAGCTAGGCACAGAGGACTCTGTGGGAATGTCTCACCGCACTCCAGGTCCCCAGGAACCAGACCCTTGGCTCACCCAGGACCCCCCCTGTGAGCAGCCACCCAGAAGAGGAAGTGGAGCTGAGAGTTCCAGTCTGGAGCCCTTGCTGAATTCCCCTGCCAGACGCCAGAGGCAGAGAGGAACCTTGGCTCACCGGCCACCTGCACCAGCAACTCCAGCCGGACCACAAACACAGGGCATCTGAACGCCCAGAGCCAGCGCCTGAAGCAGGCTCCTCTTCTAGGCCCCAGATCCCTGCTAAAACTTCAGAGAGGTGGTGGAGCCCACACACACACCTGCTGCCCCTCCCTTCCCATAGCCTCTCCCCAGCCCCAGTTCATGCTCAAGACCCCACCCAGCCCACCTCCTCCACCGCCAGCCACCGCATGCTGTCCTGCCGCCTCCCCGTCCAGCTCCATC
Organism: Dipodomys merriami; assembly: GCF_024711535.1. Classification (NCBI taxonomy): domain Eukaryota; kingdom Metazoa; phylum Chordata; class Mammalia; order Rodentia; family Heteromyidae; genus Dipodomys; species Dipodomys merriami. The sequence goes on from NW_027204326.1 coordinate 1,310,213, forward strand.
CGGGACAAACTGCAACTCCCCACACCCCCAAGTTCTCCTCACCTCAGAGCCCTGCCTCCCCACAATCAATGCACCATTGAAAAAGCCCCACTCACCAGGTGCCAAGGGCTCACACCTGGAATCCTAGTCACCCACAAGGCCGAGTACCTGATAATCACGTTCAAAGCCAGCCCAGGCAAACAACTCTGAGAGACTCTTCAATTCACCAACAAAAAGCCAGAAGAGGAGCTACAGCTCAAGTGGTAAAGCACCAGCCTTAAGCAAAAAACGCCAAGCAAGACTGGAAGGCCCCAAGGGGCCCTGACTTTGAAGTCCAAGTACAACAACAACAACAAACATGGCCTTTCTACTTTGCCTTGCAGCGCTAAGGATGGAACTTAGGGTCTTCAGATGCTAAGCAAATGCTCTACCACTGCCATGCACTCTGAAATCACCTCTTTTGGATTAAGCTCATATTGCTCCTGTTACTGCTGGGCCTAGAGAAAATCCTTCCCCCCTTCCACTCCTAGGCCTGGCCCAGCACCCAGCTACCCCCAATTTGTGCATGCTGCTAATCGCACTGGAAGAGGCTGACATGGCTTCAAGCAGGTCCCTGCAGGCATATCTATAATGCAATGTGCCAAGAAGCCAAGCACTGCACACTATAAACAAATTGTATCGTTTGTGAATTTATCCAGTAAAACTCTTTATAGAACAGTTTATAGGACTCAAGGCCTTCCACTGGCTAGGCAAGCATTCTGCCGCTACCCACACCCACACTCAAAGGAAGTGTGTGTATTTTGCATGCTCGCATGCATGCATGCTCACACACGCATGCGCGTGCATACATACACACCACACACACACACACACACACACACACACACACACACACACACACACACACACGCTCAAGTTCTGTTATCAAGGCTTAAACTCAGGGCCTGGGCACTGGTCCTCAGAGTTCTTTCTGCTTAAGCCTGGTGCTCTACCACTTGAGCCATAGCTTCACTTCCAGCTTGTTTAGTGATACACTGTAGTTAAGAATCTCATGGACTTTCCTGGCTTTGAACCATGATCCTCACATTTCAGCCTCTCGAGTAGCTAGCATTACGGGCGTGAGCCATTGGTGCCCATCTCTAGAGGAGATTTTAAGGAGGTCATAGCAGCCCCATGCGCTAGAGTTTCTAGGTGAGGTCCGAGTCTGCAACGCTGCTGACAGCTGACCGCAGGGAGCGGCACGAGTGAACAGGACCAGGACAGGCTATCATATAAATAGACCTCAGACAGCATTTCATTTCTTCTTCATAATAACAACCCTATGAGACTAAAGGGTATTTTTTCATTTATTTTATGGGCCAGAGAAGTCATAGAAAAAAAAGCTAAGTGGCTTGAGTGGAAGTGTCTGGAGCAGGGGGCAAGCCCTGGGTGATGGCATGGGCGCTCCGACCCTGGCTTGGGAAATGAGAAGCCGGCGCGCCACAGGGCAGACTGAGCTCCTGCTGTGGCTCCTGGGACAGCAGCAATCACACCTGCAGGCAGGCAGGGGGTGGGCACCAGGGCCTACAGGTGGCACAAAGACATCCCGCCATCCTTGAGGACTGCGAATTTCCGGATCTGCCTGGGCCAGGGAGAGCCAGTGCTGGGGGCATGAGCTCCCTGGTGGCCAGAGTACTGAAAGGTGAGCTTCTCAGCAGCAGACACCTGAACTCATTACTGGCCCGAACGAAGATACACAGGACTGACTGACGGATCAGTGAGAGCCTGGGAAAGCTGGGGCCTTTTGCATTCGGTTTTAGGATCCCTTTTTTAATGCTGTTATTCAAACCACTAAAAATGTCTGAACTTTCCACTCCCAAGGTGACTGAAAGCAGCAGAGACACAGCCACGAGAGAACTCCAGCGCCTGACATCTGAGAAGTCGCCCTGCTCAGACAGAAGTAAAGGTCACCCTGCGGAGGGCACCCACAAAACCTCAACTCTGACAAGACAGCTGCCATCACGTCAGGCCCCATCTCCAGCCGCGGGCACCCTACCTTGAAGCCATGGCCTCAGCTGGCCACGGGAAAGAGCGAGACAGATCTCAGTCCCCCGAATGCTCCCGTGCAGCCCCTGCAGCCCCTACCCCCACCCAAGCCACAGAGCCTGGGCCAGCTGCTCTGAAAGGAGGACAACAAAGGGCTGGGGAAGTGTAACTTCCGCCTAAGTCGGGTCTCTTCTTTACTCTCCTTATAGGAACAATCGTCAGGCCCAGCTCTGGTGACTCACACCTACATTCTTAGCCACTCAGGAAACTGAGATCTGAGGATCATGGCTCAAAGCTAATGGGAAGAAAAGGCCATGAGACTCTTTTCTTCAATTGACTAGCAAAAAGACAGAGGTCGAGATGTGGCCAATTCGTAGAGTGCCGGCCTGGAGCAGGAAAAGCCCACGTGAGAACACAAGGCCCCGAGGTCAAGCCCCAGCAGTGGCAAAAAGAAAAGCCACCAGGGAGCCAGGAGGGAGGACTCATGGCTGCCAACTCACGTTGCTCTGCCAGCTGATGATTTTGAAACAGGCACCAGCCACAGCCGCCTAGGATCCTTAGGACCCATGTTTTACCCTCCAAAGCAGCTCAGAGAAAGATGGAAGGTCCAATGGGTAAAAGAAATTGTAACTAAGCCAGTCTCACCTAATAATGTGCTGTCACCCCAGAGGCACAGAACAGATGCAGTTTAATAGAATACCTAAATATCTGCAGCATCTATAGGCATCTGCAAACCTAAGCATCGCCTCAAAGATGAGACAAAGAATTGAAGTTGTATCATAGAGGCCTGGAGAAGGGGAACCTCAGATTTCATGGCCCTGTAGTGTGCTGTGTATGTGTGCACACATGTACTATCATAGTTGTGTGTTACCATTATAAATATCATCTATTATAGCTCTTGAACTACCTCCATACCACTTTCTAGAAGAATCTGAAGGAAGTTGTACGCACTAAGGCAGTACAGACTGATAGTGATAATAATGACCTTAATAACAATGATTGTTTGTTTGCAATGAATCTTGCTATTTTGGAGGCTCTGTCCAATAAACAGAAGCTAGTTCTTATAGCTATTTGGTTCATTTGGTTTATTTGTTGCACTATGCTCGCTATTTATGATGGTTAGTCATTTGTGAAGCTGAGTTTTTATCCATTCACTGATGGCTGGCACATAATCAGTGCTGAATAAAAGCTGATTGACTTGATTAAGTTATCCAATCTGATATTCACGATGGCCTTTGAGGGGTTTCTGATGGAAGAAGTGATTTATTTATTTTTTTAGTGAAACTCACGCATGCCCTTGGTGGCCACATTCCGTCCCCACAAATGATCGTGCAGCATCAGATTCCATCCATGGATGGAACTCCATCCATCCTCAGAGGACCACTGTCACCACAGCCAGCACCCTGTCCTCTGACCAGAAATCTCACATCACTTCTGCACAGTCAGGCAGGCCTTGCTGCAAAGACCAGCTGTGTCTCGTCACCATGAGCTGATGTTTTTCTTAAATGGCAGCATACGATTCCATATGTAGTCATGCCCGAATGTTATTTCCTGAGCTTTTAGCTCAGGGCAATTACAAATCTTCTGGTTTTGGGGGTAGTTAATTCAAAATAAGAGTCTAATCTTAGACTTTTCTGCCCAGACTGGCTTCAACTCACAATTCTCAGATCTCAGCCTCCTGAGTATCCAGGATTGTGGGCAGGAGTCACCAGCCCCCAGCCTACATGGTTTCTTGTGTGTCAATGTGTACCAGCACTGTGTGGAAGGCTGAATAGGCGTGTGTGTGTGTGTGTGTGTGTATGTGTGTGATAGGTAGAGAGGAAGGGTTGGTGTAGGGGTCCCTAAGTATTGTTATTGCAAAGCTGGACACACAGCGGTGAGCCTGGCGTTGGTGAACGCTGACACAGGGCCACCACTGAGCAGTTCTGTTGCTTTCGTGTGAGGCAAGATACAACACAAATATACAAGTGCACAGCACACAATATATGATCAATGTACCATGAACATAAAACACTCAAAGACTGTGTAAATATAGCAGGCAGGCAATGAACATACAATACATGGGAGGGCCAGATTTGAACCCCAGCCCCCGGGGCTGGGAAGGTGGCTCAGTGGTAGAGCCCTTGCCTTGCATGCTTGAGGCCCTGGGTTCGATTCCTCAGCACCACATAAGCAAAAAGAAAAAAGCCGGAAGTGGCGCTGTGGCTCAAGTGGTAGAGCGCTAGCCTTGAGCTGAAGAGCTGAGGGACAGCGCCCAGGCCCAGAATTCAGGCCCCACGACCGGACCAAAAAAAAAAAAAAAGAACCCCAGAACCCCAGCCCCCGTTCTTCTACACTGCCAGTCAGGCACTGTGGGCCTGGCTTCCCCGCCCTGGACTCCGGTACCAAGGCAGTCACAGTACAAGGCAGGCCCTCCCTTCTCTGGGCGCAGGCCTGCCTGAGGCCTGCACAATGAGAGTGAGTCACAGAACAGTGCCGGCCATCGTGAGCTCTTCCCACAGCAGGGCTTGACTTCATCCATCTTTGACCTGAGTCCCCAGAGTGGAGGGCAGGTCTACAAAAGCCTGCAGGTCAGCTGTCCACCTCCAGACACGGCATAAGAAGCTAGAAGGTTCTACTGTGACACCTGGACACGGGCACAAGCATGAGCTAGCTGCCACTCTGTGGTAACAACGCTAAAATGGGGCCTGGATAGAGCGACCCCAGCTTTTACATGTGTAGTGCTCTTGCCACACAAACATCATAGTTTAGAGGTCCGTGGACCTGCATCACTCCAACACAGCCACGCACACACAGTTGCTTTCTTAAAGAACATTGGGAGCTAGGTGCTGGTATTCACATCTATAACCCTAACCACTCCGGAAGCTGAGACCTGAGGATCACAGTGTGAAGCCAGCCAGAGCAGGAAAGTCCAATGAGACTCTTATCTCCAATCAACCACCAGAAAACTGGCAGTGGAGCTGTGGCTTATGATAGAAAGCTAATCTTGAGCAAAAAAGCTCAGGGACAGTGCCCAGAACCTGAGTTCAAGCCCTATGACTGACCAAAAAAAAAAAAAAAACATCAGGGAAAAATCCACCAGTGTAAATATTCAGCATCTGAACATCATAAGTAAAATATCAAAGCAATATAATAGGACACACCTGTTTAACGTGTAATTACGATGACTGCGGTAACAAGAAACAGGTCGGCGGTGCTAAGACTTGGACTCCAGGCCTTGCACTTGCTAGGCTTTAGCAACACCGTCGGCCTCCTCTCAGTTGTCCCCTCCCTCCTTCCCTTTTTTCTCTCTCCCCTTCTCCCCCCACCCCCCCCCTTTCCTTCTCTCTGTCTCCCTTCCTTTCTCATAATGCCACTAATCACAGCAGACCAGGACTCCTTCCTGTGGCCTCATTACACTTCAAATACTGCCCCCATCAAACAGGGGGAGGACTTCAACATAGGAAGGGGGCACAGTTCAATAACCAATCATCACAAACACGATTCAAAATCAGACTAGCCGATGCCTCTTCTGCTCTGCTTTCCTCTGCTGGCCACCTTCCCTACCCTGACCAATGAGTCATCCGTGTCTGTGAGGTGGTTCCGGGGAGGTCCTTGACCCCAGCATGGCCGAACACTGGCAGGCAGTGGCTCTCCGGAAAGAACTAGCATTCCAGGACTCGGTGTAGTGCACTGATGGTGCTCCATCCATCTCTTGTTGCTGCACTCACGCAGACGCTCGAGTCAAGCATTAAAAGGTTGTATACCTTTTTGGAGCTTGTTTACCTGCCCTTTGTCCTGCAAAGATGGCCACTGGTGTGGCAGAGGGTCAAGGTTAAAAAACAAATCCCCAATTGCGTCTCCCTGGGCAGAAGCCACGCAGAATCACCTGCATGCTCCGGCAGGCAGCTGGAGAAGGGAGAAAGGTCTCTGACAGAAGAGGCCCTCCCCCCCCACTCAGGCCCATGCTGGAGCCTGAAAGATCTTAGGTCCTTTCTCTGTGATTAAGAGAATTCCAGACATAGAGCCACAGGTTGGTTAGTTCCACCGAGAACAGAACTCTGTGGCCCCTGGGACTCTAACCCACCCATCTTACTGTATCTCACGACCAGAATCTTCAGGGTTCAGATCTACACACACACATATGGACTGAGCCTGCTGTTCAGCCTCAAGACATGGGAAGAGGGCTGGGAAGGGGGCTCAGTGGTAGAGCGCTTGCCTAGCATGCATGAAGCCCTGGGTTCGATTCCTCAGTACCACAGAAACAGAAAAAAGCCAGAAGTGGTGCTGTGGCTCAAGTGGAAGAGCACTAGCCTTGAGTACAGAGGCTTAGGGACAGTGCCCAGGCCCTGAGTTCAAATTCCAGGACAAAGAAAGGAAGAAAGGAAGAAAGAAAAGAAAGAAAGGAAGAAAAGAAAGAAAGAAAGAAAGAAAGAAGGAAGGAAGGAAGGAAAGAAAGAAAAGAAAAGAGAAATAGAGAAATGTACTCATTACCTTGCTCATGTAATTGTAACCTCTCTGTATGGTATTTTCACAATAAAAAAGTATTAATTTTTTTTTTAAAAAGACTGTAGACAAAGCAAGATACCTGCTTTGTGACTTATCGAAAAAGAAAAGAAAAGAAATGGGAAGAAAGTGAACAAGCCACTCAAGGTGGCGCCTGCTGAAGAGCAGCCTGGGTCCTGCTGCGAAACCCAATCCTGCTTTCTGTCCCCTTTGCCCCCTACCAAAGGACCGCACGGACACACGCGCACTGTGTGTCACCCTGGCCGCCCTGCTGAAGGAAACTATGCCAAGAAGGTTCTGAACAGCCCCAGGGCATCCTACAAGGCTCCTTCACCCTTGCTCAGTCTATCTAGCCAGGGCTGCCGGCCTCTCCCCAGGCCTGTTCGTGAGGTGCTGGCCATCCCGTGTGACCAGAGGGGTCCTGTCACAGGCCAGCCTCCCTGTGCAGCACAGGAAGGGTTTTCTCAGTACGGCTGGCTCGCTCATTCCCTGTATGGTTTGTTTTGGCCTTGATCTCTAAGAATGTGTGTAGATAGAATTACCCTGAACAGAAAATGCCTTTGTTCCCATCAGAAAACACCAGACACCTTCCTTCCTTCCTTCCAAGAGAGTAGAGCTGCAGCCTCGGGACTGGAGACTGGAAGACACCAAATCTCAAGCCGTTTCCAGCAGCGGCCATGTCACTGTGACTAGAGAAACCTCCACCTGCCACAGAGTTACGGTCTAATACGCTACACGTCGGAGATCACCATGGAGGAGCAGCCTTGATCCTCAAAAGCCCTCTATTGCTCATCTTTCAGCGTTTTAAATGGTAAAGTATAAAAAACTAACATCTAGAGGGGCAGGGACCCGGGCAATGTCGAGAAGCGCTGGGCAGAGCTGGCGGCAGCAGCAGCTTCAGTGTGTGGAGGATCTGGGGACTGGCTGATCTCCACCCCTAAATCACGCTGGTGTCCTAGCCCCCGGTGCCTCGCATTCAGAGAGAGGGCTTGTGAAGAGGCACCGAGTTCAAATGAGGTTGTTAATGCCACCCTGATCCCGTCTGGCGGTGTTCTTGTGAGAGGAAGAAATTAGGATGCACAGAGCAGGTGCCATCTGTAAGCCAAGGCCACAGAAGAAAGCAACCCCATCAACACTGATCCTAGACTCCAGGTCTGCAGCAGATAAACATGTACCGTCTCGGCCCCCTGTGTGGCGCTGAGTGACGAAGCTCCAGGACATGAATGCAGTGATTCTCTCTGTGTCTCAGTGCACAGCGGCGGGGGAGGGGGGCGCCCGCAGGGCCGGTGCAGTAAATAGTGTTTTCACACACTTGCTGAATTGGAAGGTAGTGGGCAGCACACTCTTAATGAGCACATATGTATTTAGGGGAATCCTTCAATGCTTTTGGTATTGTGCCAACACTGATACTGAGGAAGAAAGAAAAGATAGGTTTCCATGGGACAGCGAAGCTGCACGTGCCAGCAGCTCCCAAAGAAGCCACCCGAAGTAGTTCCAGCGGCGTGGCTCTTTAAGAAGAGTGGCACTCATGTGCAGACATAAGATCAAGTTCGTTTGTTTGCATACATTAGGATGCCAGTCTTACGAGCGTATTTGCTTCCTTCTTCGGTGGCAGACATGCACCAGGAAGGAAAAGGTAAGGGGGAGCCGTAAGGACGACCCAGAGATGGAAGACAGAACCCACTCCTGTGTGAGGAGCTCCTGGGGCGCTCCTCGGACCCGCGTTCCCCAGGTGCAGAGGAGGACGTGAGGGCACTGTGCCACCCAGGACTTGGTGACAGGGCACAGGGTATGAAGCTCCCATGGACAGGTGTGGATCCTGCCTGCCTGCTGGCTGCACAAGTCCCTCCACTGCCCATGACTCAGTTTCCCAACTGTTATTTTAGATAGAGATGGCAGCAGTACCTCTATCAAAAGGGACAGGACACAGGAAGTTTTCAGCACAGTGAAGTTGGCAAACTTCTATCTCTTGGGGAAGGTCAGACTCTGAAAAGTAGTCACATTAAAATACCCATTGGAGCTGGACATGGTAGCATCTGCCTGCCATCCCAGCTGCTCTGATGGCAGAGTAGCAGAAGGATCACTCGAGCCCCAGGGTTTTAGGGAAGCCTGGGCCATATACCATCATCCTGACTCTTAAAAAATGAACAGGTAGCAGGGGTCCGTGGCTCACACCTGTAATCCTAGCTACTTAGGAGGCTGAGATCTGAGGATTGCAGTTCAAGACCAGCCTTGGTAGGAAAGTCCATGAGACTCTAATCTCCAATTAACCATCAAAAGGCTGGACGTGGAGCTGTGGTTCAAGTGGCAGAATGCCAGCCTTGAGCAAAGAAGTGAAGAGACAGCGCCCAGGCCCTTAGTTGGAACCCTAGTACTAGAACAAAAAAAGAAAAGGCAAATCAAATGGCACAGGTGTGCTGCTTGGGGTCCCGTGGACGCTCACCCCGCCTCTGCGGGGCTCCTACCTCACCCTGTGCTCGTTGCTTGGAAACCTGTGGCTTCGCTTCTTTAGGCTAGGCGTTACTGCTCATCCTCTAGCCAGGGGTGTGTGCTGAGGTGTACGGAGACGGAGACGCTCTCCACTAGCCACTTGGCCAGCATATGGCCTGCCAGCCCACCAGTTAGGGAGCGGTGACTGGAATGGCACGGACAGATTTTTTGGGCCAGGCGAAGGTGTGATTTTCTCAGGTTCTGTGAGAAAACACACACACACACACCACACACACACACACACACACACACACACACACACACACACACACACACACACACACACACACACACACACACACACACACACACACACACACACACACACACACACACACACACACACACACACACACACACCTGCTCTCCTGATGCCCCCGCACCTTCTGTGTGTGACCTGCTCCTCCTCGCGCTCTCCTACGCTCACTACTGCTGGCTTAGATCTGAGATCCTGCTGGAACTACAGTGGAGATGGGAATGACGCAGGGGAAGATGGCGGGTGGGAGCGTCTCCACTCATCCTCTACTCCAGCCAGAGAAAAAGCTTCGCCTTATTTTGTACAAGAGATCAACCCCAGTCACTTTTTTCTTATTAAGTTTTAAACTCCAGTTTCTAGACCACAAGTTCTTGGCAGCCAGAACTCAGCAGTTCTACGTAGCCAGTAGCAGCCATATTGAACAGTGTGAGTAAAGAACATCTCTGTGATAGCTGAGTGTCGTGGCTCATGCCTGTAATCCCAGCAAGGGACTTTCATTATGATATCTGCATCAATATACAATATGCTCCAATCAAACCCACCCCATCACTTTCCCTCATCCATCCGTCCTCCCTTTTAAAACAATTGTAGCAGGTGTCATGATTCTGTTTTCACACACACATGTGAAGTACTTGCATTCTAATCCCCCTCATTCACCCTCCTCCCGCTGGCACAACACTCCCAAGACAGCTTGTCTAGCTTTGCTATCACTCATTGCCCAAAGAAGTGCCACCGCACACACATTATGTATTATTCAGATTAAACCACTGCGGCTCTCTTTGTCTCCCCAGCCTTCTATTGGTAAACAGTTTGGGGTTAGTTTTTTTTATACCATACTCATAGAGACACATATGTGTTAATATTATTTGTTCTCCATCTTCCTCTTTCCCTCCCTCCCATCACATTATCACAATCATGTTCTAGAAACATATTTATATATGTATGTTCCTAGATGTCAAAGTATAAATATATCTTGCAAATTAATGAAATTTGTGTACTGATAAAAAAATTTTAATAGTCTGGTGCAGTGGTACACACCTGTCATCCCAGGAGAAAATGTCAACTATGAGGATCTTGGTCCAAACACAGGGTGAGACAAAATGCAAAAGTCTATCTCAAAACAGCCAGTGTAAGGGCTGGGAAGGTGGCTCAGTGGTAGAGCGCTTGCCTTGCATGCATGAGGCCCCGGGTTCAATTCCTCAGCACCACATAAGCAGGAAAAAAAAGCTGGAAGTGGCACTGTGGCTCAAGTGGTAGAGCACTAGCCTTGAACTGAAGAGCTGAGGGACAGCGCCCAGGTCCAGAGTTCAGGCCCCACAACCGACAAAAAAAAAAAAAAAATAGCCAGTGGATAAGAGGGACTGGAGGTATGGCTCAGGCAGTGGAGTGCCTACCTAGCAAGCTGGCGACCCTGAGTTCAAACCCCAGTACCCAAGCATCCTACTGGACAGGACAGCTAAGGGGCCACAGGGAGCCTGCACAGGAAGATCCTGCGATAAATGCTGGGAGCTGGGGGGAGGGGTGGGGAGGGGCTGGCAAGTAGGGCACCCCACATTATAAGACCTGAATAGGAACAACAAAAGAAGCCCACGTGCCCTAATTCTAAAAAATAAGTAAAACTGGAAAGCCAGGCACCAGTGGCTCACACTTGTAATCCTGGCTGCTCAGGAGGATGAAATCTAAGTATCACAGTTCAAAACCAGCCCAAGCAGGAAAGTTTGTGGTTTTTGTTTTCTGTTTTTGTTTTTTTTTTGCCAGTCCTAGGGCTTGAACTTGCGGCCTGGACACTGTCCCTGAGCTTCTTTTGCTCAAGGTTAGCACTCTACCACTTGAGCCGTAGCACCACTTACAGCTGTGTATGTGGTACTGAGGAATGGAACCCAGGGCTTCATGCATGCTATGCAAGCCCTCTACCACTAAGCCACACTCCCAGCCCATCTGTGAGATTCTTATCTCCAATTAACACACACACACACACACACACACACACACACACACACATACACACACAAGATGTTTTTGAGCTGTGGCTCAAGTGTAGTGTGCTACCCAGGAGCAAAAATCAAATTCTCAGACAGCCCCCCAAGCCCTGAATTCAAGCCCCAGAACCAGCACACACACACACACACACACACACACACACACACACACACACACACACACACACAAATTAAAATTAAAAAATTAAACCAAAATAATGAACTTTATTTAAAAAGTGCGTTTTTAAAAGATGCATCTGTGTGCGAGTAACGAAGCGCCGCTCCAAGCCCCTCCTGCCCGCACTGGAAGCTTCTCCTAACCAATTACAGCTGCAGAGACTCTGTCTACAAATTAGGTCGCATTCCAAGGTGCTGAGATGCAGGGCCATCTCCTCCCTGTATCTTTTAGGGGGGGCAGCGAACACAACTTAACCCCTCACAGCCAGGCCCTCGTTTGTAGTCACCCCCCTCAGATTCTGCAGTAGATGAGCTCCCGCCCGCTCCCCTTCCTCCTTACCCGCCTCTGGCTCCATCCTGTGCCGAAGAGGTCTCCTCACCGCCCGCTCCAGACCCTCCTCAACTCCCACAACACAGCCGCCCCTTGGCTACCCTCAGCCTGGGGACACCCCGTCAGGGCACAGTCCACTCTAACGGGGGCCTCTGGTAGGGACCCACTGAGGCCTTGGGATCACTGGGGCGGGGAATTTCAGGGCCCCTAAGGGGAAGTATGTTCTAGAAGGAGGTGAGGAGGCGCATCACTTGGGCAGGGGCACAAGTAACAGAGGGAACCCGGGACTCACTAAAGCCCACGGCCCAGGCCTAAGGGCCTGCCTGCCAGAAGCCACCAGAGGTACCACTGAGGCCCGGGCGTTGATTGTGCCAGTGGCTATGAACTGGGTTACTTGAACCGCAAGGGGGATCAGGTCCCCCCTGTCCCTTCCCTACCCCAGCAGGCCGAGCTCGTTCCCTGGAGGGGGAGAAAAGACTGTCCAGTGCCCAAGGTGCCAGGAGCCGTGGAAGGAATGCCGGCATGCCACGAAGAAACCAGAGCTCCACAGAGGCTTAGAGACTTCTAGAATGCTGACCCTCACCACCCCGGGGCTCCCTGGACCTGCCCTTCTTCCCGCCTGCCCAGCCCCCTCCTTGGCCCCCCCAAGGTGGCCAACTCCCCCCCACACACAGGACCAGGGCACAGCGAGCGCTGACAGCCCCTGAGCCCGGGCCTCGCGCCAGGCCACCCCGCAGGCCACCCCCGCCCCGGCGCGGCGACACGCGGCGCCAGCGTTTGTCCCCCTGGCACTGGGCCGTCCCTAACTGCACAGCGGCGCACCCTGCGGCCCCCCTCCGGGGCCCTACATTCCCCATCCTCCTGTGCAAACCCCACGGCCGGGCTCGCGCCCCAAACACCGCTTCCTGTCCACGCACCTCCAGGATGCCGCGGCTCTCCACCAGGCCTCAGCTCTGTTCTGCCTCCCTATGAGGCCCACCTGGAGCTGCCCGCCCGCACCTGGGGCTGCCCGCCCGCCCTGCCACAGGCTGAGGCTGAAACGCCTCCCCACGGCCTCCCACAGCCCTTCCCGCCCCCTCCCTCAGCCTCTAAGGGACTAAGTCCTAACACACAGGTCTCAGCCTACACGCTCTCTTCAGACTCTCAAGTCAGGGTTGGGGGCCCCTCCCCACGTCCCTGGATCTTTACTGGATGCCCCCATTAGAGCCGCTGTGGTGTATCTTATTTCACGAAAATGCCAGCCTGCGCCTGCTTGGCTGAATCCCGGGGTGCTCCACGGGGTCCAAACCAGTTGAATTTTCAGTTTCACAAAATGGGGCTTTGAGTCCGGCGCGGCGCTGGTGGCCCTCAGGGGTGACCCCAGCGGTGACCCCTACTCTTGGGAGGCTGAGATCTGAGGAGCCAGTCTGAAGCCAGCCCGAACAGAAAAGTCTATGAGATTCTTAGCTCCAACAAACTACCAAAAAGCTGGGAGTGGAGCTGCAGCGCCGGCGGTAGAATGCTAGCCTTGAGCAGAAAAGGCTCCGGCCCTGAGTTCAAGCCCAGTACCAAGACCAAAACAAACAACAGAATGGGGCTTTGTCTGTCTGGGTGGCGCTGTCAATCAAAGCACTGGAGGGCAGTGGCGAGGGGGGGTATGTCCCAGTGCTTGGCACACACTGCCTCGGTGGCGCCACACGGCAGCCTGGCGTCCCGCGGTGGTGGTGGGCACCCTATAGCATGGTAGGGCCTGCCACGCGGCCACGCCCCTGTCCCCGCCCCCAGGCGTGGAGTTTGCCTCGTGGGGCTACGTTCGTGCCTTCTTGATAGCTGCGTCCTATTTCCAATCTTTCCTGGGTTTTTTCGCTTTCTAGGAGCTGAAGGGACGGGGATGGCCCTGTTTCCAAGAGTCAAACTTAGGGCTGGAGATATCTCCTTTCATCCAGGAGCAAATAGGGCTGAGAATCTGCTTGCGAGATGGGGGACACAGGCTCCCCATGATAGGCTAGTGCACAAATAAGTTACGAAGTAGGTTAAAGGTCACGCGGAGAGGCGCCACAGGAAGGTGAAGGGGGTAGGGAGGGGGGAGCAAGTTGAACATTAAAAGGATTGTCAACATGGACCTCCTGAGAGATGACAGCAAGGGGGCGTCTGGGGAGGGCCACCGCGCTGGAGGGGCTGGCTGGCTGGCCCGGGGTGTGTGCCTGACCCCCCCACAGACCCCTCCCCCACGGGACCTCACGGCTGGCTCTCCGCCAGGTTCCCAGCCCGGGCTTCCGCTGACAACCAGCCCTGGAAGCCTTGTGTGGCAGGCCTTCGTGCTGACTCTGCCCCCAGTGCCCACCTGCCCATGTGCAGCCTGTCCTGTCCCCCGGGCATTTCGGGCAGTCACACTCCGGGTGGGACTTACCCGGAGTGACAGGGCCACTCCCCTCACTCGAGCCCAGCAGTGAGTCCGCTGCAGTGCTCCAGGTCCAGAACCAGCCCTGGGAAGCACAGCGGCCTGGATGGGCGGCAGAGGGGAGAGGCAGGGGTGGAGGGGAGGCGGGGGGAGGGGAGGTGGGGGGGAGGGGAGGGGAGGTGGGAGGCAGGGGGGAGGGGAGGGGAGGCAGGGGGAGGGGAGGGGAGGCAGGGGGAGGGGAGGCAGGGGGGAAGGGGAGGCAGGGGTGGAGGGGAGGCAGGGGGGGACACATGGCCGGAGGCTCAGTGGGTGGGATGATGGACCCCCGAGCAGATGCGAAGCGAGGAAGCAGCCTTGTCTGTGGCGGAATGCGTCCTCACCCACCCCGGCCACTGCCCTGCCTTCCGCGCACGCTCCCTGAACACGGTGTGCTGTGGGAACACATAGGTGCTTGCTGAGAGCCCAACACTTGTCAGGGGCAGTGCCGCACCGCGCAAAGCTCGCCAAACAGAAGAGAAAATGAGGAAGCCCACCGCAATGCCAACCTCCCCAGCCCAGCCCAGCCCTCAGCCAGGCCTCGGGGCTGGGCCTCGGCACCCAGCAGGAGGAGCAAAGCTTCTCAGGTGCAGTGTGGTTATGGCCTAAGGATGGGGCAGATGAGAGCTGTGTGTGTGTGTGTGTGTGTGTGTGTGTGTGTGTGTGAGTTTCTTTATTGTGTGTATGTGTGTCAGTATGTGTGCATGTCTATGTATCTGTGCATGTATGAGTATCCGTGACGTGTGTGTGTGTCTCTGTGTGTCCGTGAATGCCCGTGTGTGAGCGTGTGTGAGAAAGGTCTGGCGATTGTGGCTGGACTCTACAGCTGAACACACAGGCCATGGTCAGGGCCATCTCACCAAACGGTCATAAACCTTGAAGAGAAAAGGGAAGTCTGGGCTCGTCGGGTTCTGAGCAGACGCGGGTGCGAGGTGAGCTGCGTCCGCTTGTGGCCACGCAGGTGGGGTTGACGAAGGACACCGTCCCGCTTCAAGGCCAAAGCCCGGTCAGGGCTGGGTCCCCTGCGCCCACCATGGGGAGCCCTGCACCCCGCCACAGAAGAGGAACACTTGTGACCGTTGGCCGTTCCGCGTGCCAGGGCTCAGGAGAGTTGAACCCAGGCCTCTGGTGCTCCCCCCAAAGCCCAGCCAGGGGGTGCTGGCGGCAGGTGAGCCCCGCGGCGTTCCCAGCTGGCTCACGCACACTTCCTTCTCCCTCACGGCTGTCGCCACACTACAAGCCAAGGACAGGGCGTGAAGAGGCAGCTCTTCAGCTGGCCTGGTAGGGAAGAAGCAGCCACCCCATCCTGCCCTCCAGAGGACTCCCTCCACGGACTTGGCCGTGCCCTGTGGGCCGGGCCCACCAGACCCCATACTCCCGACCCCAGAGCCCCCGTGCGGGACAATGGGAGCCTCGGGCTCCACCTTGGGACTGGTGACTGCCAACAGCCATTAAAAAGGCATTTCTGCCGGGTGCTGTGGTTCACACCTGTAATCCAATCTACTCAGGAGGCCGAGATCTGAGGTTCAAAGACAGCCAGGGCAGGAAAGTCCTTGAGGTTTTTATCTCCAACTAATCACAAAAGAAATAAAACAGGTGGAAGTGGAGTTGTGGCTCAAGTGGTAGAGCACACACACATTGCCGCTGGTGTACAGGGCTCGGGGTCTTGTGCTGGCTTCTGGGGACCCTCCAAAGCCACCGCCAGGCCAGGGATGCCAGGATTGGGAAGTTCTGTGACCTTGGAGGCGCTGTTCGTGTCCTTGGGCCGCCCCCACACGCTCCTCCTCTTTACCTCAGGAGAGTCCTGGCTGGGGGGCCGTGGAAATGACCAGAACCGAGGAGGGGCTTACAGACCCATGGGGCACCCACAAAGCAGGAGGGGTGCCTCAGAGCGAGCTGAAGGGGGTAACCCAAGACAAAGCACCGGGGAGCAGGTTTCTAGAAGTAATACCAGGCCAGGCCTGCTCTTGGAAGCCAAATCAGTGCTCAGTGCTCTGAGAACACACTGGGAAGAGAAGCCGAGAGGATGCGGGCCTCGTCACACCTGCCCAGACCACTCACCCGCCACCCACCTGTAGCCCCAGGACACTGAGGGCCTGGGGGTGTTACCACTTCTTTTTACAATCCGGGCTAGTGCTTGCCTTCTGCTTGGGAGGGAGAGGTGTTCATCGCGGTCCGGCCCAGGACCCCCTCTGCGCCTCCTGTGCCTTTAAGGCACCAGTTAATGCATTGGCACCGGCACCCAGCCGGCTTTTTAGGTGTGTGAACATCCAGAAGCCGGCATGGTTCTCATTTCTACTCGACAATGAAAACTGTCAACTCCTGACTTCCTTCCTGCTCCGCTCTCTAAGTCCCGGTGTTTGACACCCTCTCTGGAGGCCTGTCCTGGACCTTGGTCCCTGCGTTACCCAGGGGGCCTTGGGCGCCAAGCTCATACCTGGGTCGAGGGGGTTCACTGGGAAAATGTCCACAGAAGGAATGCTTGTGCTGATCTAAGTGTGTCACCTCTTCCCTGCTACTTGGGACACCCGGCACCTGCCACGTACATCCTGACCCTGCCACGTATGTCCTGACCCTGCCACGTACGTCCTGACCCTGCCACGTACAGACAGTAAGAGAACCCAGTCTGGCTCAGGCGGGCTCGTGTGGTCCCGTCACACCCGCTCATGAGGCTGTTAGCAAGCGATGCAGTCCTTTGTGTCCTCGCTTCCACACCTCTAACTAAGGAAGGGTCGTTAGAGTCGACCGAGTGGCACGGTGATGGAGAGCCAACCAAACACCACAGCGGGTGACGGGGCGCCGCAAGCCCTCCACACACGCGGCTTATTATTATCAGCTCGTGCAGAGAGTTCAATAAACCAGCGGTGAACGGCCATTCACCAACACTTAGTCAACAGAAAATGTATTGGGAGACAATCTTGGAATCTAGGTGAATTTTATGGTTTCATTTATTGTGGCCTAAAAGTCATTTTAGAGGAGCCAAAGGCAGGGGAGGTGACAGTACCCGGGCAGTGCACACAGAATCGGCCACTCTCTGTATAGGCTCAACATGTTCATTGAATTTTTATGTGAAAGGGCCCTGAGCTGCCATTAGACCTTTATTATGTATTAACATTCTTGCATCTTGAAGGATTCAAGGAATGGGATTTTTATTAATATAGCCTTTATCATGGGATATTGACTCCATTTTTCAAATCATCCACTTTGAGTTCAAATCCCAGTAATGAAAGAAAAAAGAAAAGAAAAAGACAAAATTTAAAAAGCTTCTATTCTGGCTGAGCACTGGCGGTTCATGTCTATAGTTCTAGATACTCAGGAAGCTGAGATCTGAGACTTACCCAGACAGACAACTCAAAGAGATTCTTAATCTTCAATTAACCAGCAAAGAGCCAGAAATGGAAGTGTGGCTCGGTGGCAGAGCACCAGCCTTGAATGAAAAAGATAAGCCAGAACACAAGGCCCTGAGTTCAAGCCCTAGAACCAGACACACATGGAGAAACTCTGTGTGTATGTGTGTGTGTGTGTGTGTATGTGTGTGTATCTCTGTCTCTCTCCCACACACATACACAGTTTGTCTCTCTCTCTCTCTCTCTCTCTCTCTCTCTCTCTCTCTCTCACACACACACACACACACACACACACACACACACGGCTTCTATTTTGACTGAGCCTAAACATGACCACGTTCATCCGATGAACGTCAAGGTCTCCTTCAAGCCCCCACCATTGTTTCCTCCCACATACAGGAACTCTGTGCTGTTCTCCAACCTCAGAAACACGCCTTTTCCTAGGCCCCAGGGCCATGGCTCTGCCCAGCTAATTCTGGAATGAACAGTGCAGAGACAGAGCCTGCCACCCGCTGTGTCTCCAAGGCCAGACCAGCCCTGGCCCCCCTGCAGACCCCACACGCTCCTTGGGCTGAGGGACGGAGGCCCCCAAGAAGTCACCATGGTGACCCTGGTGCTCACCTGCTGCACGGCTGCTCAGAGAAGAAAGTGGGGGGCAAGCAGCATGGCTCGCAGGCCTAGGCCCTCCCTACACACCCCAGCCTTCCCCAGCTGCTCAGCCCCAAGCCTTCTCCTTCCGAGACTCCCACTGGGCCTCATGACCAGGCCCCCAGCACCGCTGGCTTCAGATACCTGCACTCAGCCTGTCCCTGACCGCTTGAGACAACTGATGGAAAGTTCTAGAAGTGGCCACAGCCTCCCTCCTCTAGCCTCATATTCAGTCTGCCTCATATTCAGTCAGGCTCCAGCCCCAACGTTGCTCAAGAGAAGCTTCTGGAACCCAGCTGCAACCCCTGCCCAGGGCCTGTGAGGAAACCTGAGTGAGGGGTCAGGCTAGCTGGGAGGGGCTGAAGGACGCCTGTGACTCCAAGCATGGCCTGGCCACGCTTGGAACTGGGAAGTTCCAGAACCTTCCAAGCTACTCCTTAGGGACAGGTGCCTGTGGCCTGAGCATATGAACAACTATTCCCCAAACTACATCCCAAGAAAAGATGTCACTCTAGTGTTTCTGGGTATTTGTTTTCCGTTGCTCCGGGAAATGATTGCAAAATGGGAGGCTGGGTGCTGGCTGAGATCTAAGGATGGTGGCTCAAAGTTAGCCTCGGCAGGCAGATCCATGAGATTCGTATCTCAAGCTAACCAGTAAAAAGCTGGAAGGAGAGCTGTGGCTCAAGTAGTGGAGCACTGACCTTGAGGTCAAGCCCAAGTATCGGCACACGATGAATAAACTCTGGGGCTAAAATGACACATTTATTATCTGTCTTCCATTTCTGGAGGCCAGAGGCGGAAATGAGTCTCACGGGGCCGCCGTGGGGATGGTGGCGGGAGTTTGTTCTCTGCTCTGGCGTTTCTACAGGAAGTGCTGCTCCCCCACTGCTCGGGCGTGGCCGGGCACCAGCCCAGTCTTTGTTGCCGAGTGCTGAGGGGTTCCTGGTGGGGACCCTGGCACGGGGGATCTGCCAGCAGCCCCGGGGACGGGCCGTCTCTGAAGATCCTGTTTTGTGCAGGTGGGCAGCACACGGGTGTGCCCTGCTTCTGGGAAGTGGCGTTTTCCCTGCATCGCAGCAAGTCACACACAGGAAGCAGCTGGAAGGCCTGGCTTGGCCGAGAAGCCTTGCGCCACGGGGCGCCGCAGTTCCCAGGAAGGGAAGCGGGGTGAAGCCCCCTGGCAGGGAGGGACTGAGCGCAGGAGACTGATGGAGTGTGGGGACCAACAGGGCACTGCAGGGACAGACATGGAAAGACCTAGAAGGAAAACCCAAGGCCAGGGCAGCAGCTCAGCCCTCTCAGGACGAAGGAAGAAGCCCTGGGGGTGCGGGGGGGGAGGGGCATCACTGCCCAGTGCTCAGTCCCCGCACACCGCCCCCCCCAAAGTGTCACAGCAACATTCCAGAAATGAGAGGTTCACGCAGAACGGGGTCCGGGCATCTGTGGGGCCCCCGTGCCTGCTCCCTCACTCCTGATTCCGCTGTTCTTGCCAGCCACAGGGCCAACTGTAAACTGAGCCTCAGTTTCCCCCTAGAGAAGACCAAACCATTCTCTCCAGAGGACTTTCTTCCCCCTGACGCCAAATTGATTTTCCTAATCAGCCTCATTCATTTCCGGCCCTGGCGTCTGTTGTTCAGGGCCCTCGGCCTGAGCTTTCCACTCTCTTCCTGTGGGGGTCACATACCAGCGGGAGGGTGAGGAGCAAGGTCACCCTGGACCCCCAGCCAGCTCCCAACCCGCCCCAAGTGTGCAAAGAGTTTAATAATTAACTTCTCCCTCCCACTGCGGGGGGGGGGGGACCAACCCCTTCATTCTGGGGAACTGCCACCCACAGAGCCCGGGCCTCTGTTGGGGCCTGACTCACCCTGCTGCCACTGCATCCCTGCCCAGGATTATTATTTTGTTGTTGTCAGTCCTGGGACTTGAACTCAGGGCCTAGACACTGTCCCTGAGCTTCTTTTGCTAGGTAGCTAGCACTCTACTACTTGAGCCACAGCCCTACTTCTTGCTTTTTCTGTATATGTGGTACTGAGGAATTGAACCCAGAGGCAAGCACTCTACCACCAGGCCACATTCCAGCCCCTCCCAGGGTTATTTATCACATAGCTTTAGGTGTGTGGGCATTCCTGGGTGCCCCATCAGCACCTCTGTTCCCCTCTCCTTCTCCACTCCCCACCCCCTCCCCAGCTCTTCTCAGCACCGGACGCCTTCCTGGACTCCTGGACGGCAGCGTCAGGAAACACAAGCCCAGATGTCTGCAGTCGCTCCCCTCCCAACACCCTGTTTCCTAAGCAAATTCTCCAGCCTCTTCCCTGGGCTGGACACACTTTGGGGTGTCTCCTTCACCTGAACCTACACTTGATGAGCAGGCTCCTGAACCGCTCCTCTCCCTCCAGCCCTTTTCCCTGTGACTCCTCATCCAGCCAAAGTGCCCGCTATGTAGGTGGGAACGGAGGTCAGTTCTGATTTCTGGTTGCAAGACCTTCAGCCTCAGGCTCCAGCATCTGCGCACTTCCAGGGGCTCCCAGATCCCCATCCTCTGCTTTGCCCTTCCCTCCAGCTGCCCTGCCCCACCCCGGCCCTCTTCCCAGAAAGCCCTAGGTCTCATCCTTGACTTCCTGCCCAGTAGTAGAGAGCAAGCCCTGCTCCCCAGCCCAACACCTCCACATTCAGAAGTGGTCAAGCATGCACCCCCAAAGCCCTGAAATACTCGGTGGATTTGTTTCCTGCAACTGCTGTAACAAACTACTACAACCTGAGTAGCTTAAAACAACAGAAACCAGCCAGATGCTGGGGGCTCACACCTATAATCCTAGCTACTTAGGAGGCTGAGATCTGAGCATCAGGGTTCAAAGCCAGCCCAGGAAGAAATGTCCACGAGACTCTTATCTCCAATAACTTACTCAGGCAAGTGGTGCTATAGCTCAAATGGTAAAGCACTAGCCTTGAGAGACAGTGCCCACACCCTGAGTTCAAGCCCTAATACCAGCACATACATAAAACCAGAAACTTGTGTCCTCACAGTTCCAGTGACAAGGAATCCAAGACCAAGGCTGGCAGGGCCGAGCCCCTCTGCTGGCTAGGGGAAACCCTCCCTCTTCTCATCCAGGTCTGCCAGCACACATCAGCATCCCTTGGCTTGTGGCGCATCCCTTCTAAGTCCCTGCTTCTGATGAGGACCAGCATTTGGATGAGGACCAGCTGACCTCATCCTAACTGGAATATATCTACAAAACCATCCATGCCAAAGCCGCACTTACAGGGACTGGCATCAGGGCTTGAGCATAGCGCATGGCAGATACAGCTCTCCTCAGAGCACTAGCGAAGTACGCCAGCCACGGTACTAGCAGAGAACTTAGACTCGGATTTTCTGAACCTGAAGGCCGCATCTCTCTCATTCCCTCTCAGGAGGTCACGAAGGACAACAGGTAGGATCTGCCCACTTCACAGCACAGATCTCCCCAGCCCCCATCTCTGTCTGTCTGTCTCTGTCTTTCCTGAAAACACATCTGAGTGAGAGACAACATCACAGCTCAAATTATAAATCTATGCTAGACTCTATTTTTTGCCTGGCAACATTAACTAGGTTGTAACAAACAGCAATTTTTAAGGAAAACTAGTGATTGTTTTCAAGCAATGAAGAACCTCAGTGTGCAGCGCAGGAGTAAGCAAACCCTGCTCCCTGCCCCTTCCCGGCCGCTGCAGCCCCAGAGAGCTCATTCAAGGCACAACAAGGCACAGCATAGACTGCAGGCACCAGCCAGCTCAGCCTGGTCAGCCAGCCAGCATGCTGCCGGGGCGGGGGAGGGAGGGGGCGGGGGAGGGGGAGGGGGAGGGGGGAGGCCGGAAACAGAGGAATCAATCGCAAGGCGACACCCCGAGAGAGCCCCCACCAGCTGTGCTGGGGAGCCCATAGCTGTGTGTGTTCCTTCTTATCAATCCTCTCCAACTCCCATAATTTTGTGCAAGGTAAATAGAAATAAAGGAGGCAATCTGAGGCAACCTTATTTACCTTAGACAAATTAGAGACTTTTTAAGAATTCTTCTGCTAGGCGAGTCTTCAGCATGAACTCACGGGTCAAGGACCTCCAGCCTCTCTTCTGAGAGGGAGGGTTTGGCTCGGTCAACAAGGGGCTATTTGCTAGCCATATCAGAGCCCTGGAAGCTTCCACAAAGCCCTACGACAGCTCTCCACCCCCCAAGAAGGCAGAGATCAGGGACAAGGTTCTTCAAGGATTACCCTCGGAAGCCCCGAGGTATGCTGGAGAAACAGAGTTGAACAGAGAACGTGGTTCAGGTCTCTCACCTTCTGTATCTTCTCAGCCTCCGCCAGGGCCCTCTGCCCAGAGGCTCTCTTAAGCACAACAGGGAGAGACAAAGCTGACAGATGGATCTTTATCTCCATTGCGTTTTCCTCCCTCGAATTCCCAAAACCCACTCCTCCAGTCCTTCTGTCTCCAGTGGCATAAAATTCGAGATCTCCTAAGGACTGTTAGGAAGCTCAGTAGAAACAGGATCCGCATCTTCACGTGGCAAATGTGAAAAGCACTGGAGCCAGGCAGATCTCCCAGAGATGTACGCATCATTCTTTACTGTTTTGTTTTTATTACCATATGTTCAGCATCATCCATTGGCTAAGTATTCATGTTGTTCCTGGTTCACTTTAGGAGGTGCCAGTGCTCACACCTGTAATCCTACTGCTTGGGAGGCTGAGATTGGGAGGATCGTAGTCCCAGGCCAACCTGGGCCGAGAGTCTCTGATCCCAGCGCCAGTGGTCAGCCATGCAGGAAGCAAGGCCTGAGCTCAAAAACAACCAGCACAATGGAGGGTCGGGGGTATGGCTCATTAGAGGGTCCACTTAGCAAGCAGGAGGCTGTGAGTTCAAACCCTAGTATCAACAACAACAACCACAAAAATGGTAGAGTTCTTCACACTGTCTGTGAGGGTTTTCCTTGTTGGAGCTGCTGCTTCTCCTTGCTATGTAGATGTGGAAAGGTGGAAGTGTAAAATAGCAGCTTTCCTATTGGTCTAAATGAATTCCGGAACGGAGAGGGGGGGTGGGGTTGTTGTTATTGGTGGTGGGAGCATTTGGTTTGGATTTGGGTTTGGGTTTTGTCTGGAGGGCACCAGGGAGGACGCAAAAGGGGAGGGAGGAAGGATGAACAAATGCAGCCCTGCTACTCAGTAGACGCTGTGCGGAACATGACCTGTGTACCATGCAGGCAGGGACAGGAGGAGGATATTGGGGAAAGCCAAGGAAGGGGTGACATTGTCCAAAGAAAGGCATGTACTCATTACCTGGCCGACGACACGATAACCCTTAAAACACCTTCAAATAACAATACAAAGAACAGCAGATCTCTTCACTGTGTGACTGGGGACATTTGTGGAAATACCCCATTGGCTGTGGGCCGGGAAGTGGGTCTCCCAGCAGGCAGCGGGCTCCATAGCACGTGCTGGGAACACGTGGTTCAGTGCACCCCTGCATCACCAGAGCACTGCTAGGAATGTGCAGGCCTGCGCACCCCGGGACCTCCAGGCATGCCAGGAAGGCCAGCCCCTGCACCCCAGGACCGACGCCTAGCCCTCCAGCTCCTCCGTGACCGGCTGTCCCCACTCCCAAACCCAGAGTTCCAGACGGCCCCTCCTCTCAGAATATAGAGCACACCTAAGGGTGGGCCTGGAGCCCTCCTAAGCTCAGAAGTGGAACTGTTTATAGAAGCCAAGAAGGTTCTAGAGAACGATGGGGACAGAGATGACCAATTGTCATTCTTGCCAGTCATTCCTGATTTTTCCAAACATCTATGGGAAAAGAAGCACACATGAAACATATATATACTAATACACATTCATGATACTATGTAATAATATATACGCTACTTCTCTATACATGCAATTCACAGCCAATACTCTCTTTATATTGTATATCTGTAGTGTATGTTGTATATAACTACAGATATGCAATATACATATACATATGATAGATACATAATATATACCAGACCCAGGCAGAAAAGGCACTTTTCCATTGGGCACCTTCTCCAACCTCCCTGAACTATGCATCTCAGTGAGATCGCACAAGACTCTCTTATGAAGATAATCGGGATCGTTTTGTCTCCAAGTTGCCCTTTTCCTGGAGGAAGCTTCTCTGTGCAGACTTACGAGACATCACCTGGGAAAGTGAGCCCTGGCCCGGTCCTCAGCCCCAGGGGGAATACAAAAGTGGTCTGTACTCTGCAGAAGCTCGGCAGGTAAGTTAACTCCCATCCAAGATAAGCACCCCAGTCTGTGCAAACACAAAGATCTCCTTAGCCTTCAGGAGACCACAGAGGGCCTCCTCCCCGAGAGCCCCGCCAGCCCCTCCCCCAACACTGCCTTTGTTTTTAATGAGTTTCTAATGGAGCCTTTTTCTCTGCTCAGAGCTCACCTCTGAAGGTGAAATCTCAGCCCCGGGATATCCTGTGGCTTCCCAGACACTGGCAGGCTCTTTTCTTAATGCCTGAGATTGTGGCGTTCCTTTGGTTAGTTTTATGTGGATACTGGGGCTTGAACTCAGGACCTGGGCTTAGCTTTTTCACCTTTGCTTTTTCACTCAAGGCTAATGTTCTATCACTGGAACCACAGCTCTACTTCTTGTTGGGGTTCTTTTTGGCATTTAATTGGAGACAAGAGTATCACAGACTTTCCTGCCGGGATTGGCTTTGAATCTCCATTCTCAGATCTCAGCCTCCTGCGTAGCTAGGATTTCAGGCGTGAGCCATGGGCACCAGCCTGGTTCTACCATTAGAGTGTCCGCTGCCACAGAGTTATGTAGATGCCGCCTCTGGCTGGATGTGGCCCGGTGCTGGTATATTGTGTCAACATCCAAGATGCAGCTGGTCCTGGTCCTCGGGGACAGTACCCCACGTGCTGTGGGTGGACCCAACATAGCCAGGTTGCTCTTGTTTGAAGTGTGCTTTCCTTCACCCTGAGGTAGCTCGGGGTTATCAACCACAGGCAATGTTGATCCCTTAAGAGATAGATGTTGGTAATGTCTGGAGATATCTGTGGTGATGGGAAGGGATGGGGGTGCACAGGCCTCTGGTAGGGGAGGGGCCAGAGAGGCCACCAAGTGCCCTGCAAGGCTGAGGATTATGAGGAGCAAGGCTCCAGGTGAGACTTGGGGACATGCGTGACCCCCAAGGACACGAGACCCTAACTAGATGCCAACCAGGACAGCCAAGGGGTGGCTGTGGCTCCATGCTCTACTTCTGGGCCTCGGTTTCCCCTTCTGTAAATTAAGAACCCCTAAGGTTGCATTGATTCATCACCACCATTTGTGGGGCTATTTTTACCTCTTCCTCTCCCTGACATAAAATGTCCAGCTCTCCCAGCTTTGAAATGAGGAATATTTTGGTGGTACGATCATGTATGTTTCAAACCAAACAGAAATTTCTTGTTCCCCTGGCACAAAATAAAATTCAAGTTTATAAAAGGGGCTGTAAAATCTCATAATCAAGCCCATTAGCCAGGCAAAAAAAGAAAAAAGAAAGCACTCCGCTTTGATTCTGTGGCGTTTATCTTTCTTAGTACCACTTCATTAGCGTGCTTTTAATGGACGTTCCCCAGCCTGCTTCTTTGAAATTGCTGGAAAAGAAAACACAGGCTTTCCAAGCACACGATGCAAGAGATGTAACCCTGCCCCTTTACGGATGGAGGCTGAGGGAGGCCGGGAAAGCGGAGGACAGGGGACCCTGGCAGGCCCCCAGCTACTCTGTGCTCACCCGAGGGCTGGAATCCTCCCGGCCCTTCTGCCCATCCACACTGGGCTCGCTCATTTAGCCCTCTGCAGCTTCAGCCGACCAGATTTTCTTGATTAATAACAAAAGGTTTTGTTGGGATCAGAGCTGTTTCCCACCATCTCTATGCAAACCCGGGCAACACAAACCGTGGACATTAACATTTCAAGGCGCTTCCTATTAAGCGCGGCAAGAAAAGCCCCTGTCCGTGGGTAAAATCTATTTTGTCCTTCCTTGTGACATCTGTTCTAACTTTTAAAGCAGAAAAGAATCTAGATAATGCCAGAGAGCTCTTTGATTTACAGTGCTTGCTCTTCAGATGCCACCGCCCGCCCAGGCCGGGCCGCACTCCTTCTCAATGCGCCTGACTCTCTCACCAGAAGCTGTGAATTCCCCACATCAGAGAACTCGGAAAGCGCATCTCAGTGTGTCAGCCAAACTTTTAATGGTCTTTTTCCATGATTTCTTAATGTCTTTTTTTTTCCAATTACCTCTAAAGCTCACAAAACGGAGTCTATTAAACTTCAATTTTTAAACAACACAAAATGTGAATGCTCACAATCACACACGCTACTATGGTCTTTCCTTCTGACTCCTCCAAAAGCTAATTTTTCATTTCTGGAGTGAGGAAATCAAAGCAAATTCACATAGGCAGCTGAAGTACGTATGCAAATATAAAAGAAATGCTACAAGTGATAGAATTTAAAAAAAAAAAAAAAAGGCAGCATGAAGAAGCCCAGCAGATTCCTGGTCGCCTCCCACCATCTGTCCCACAAGCGCTGGGTTCTTTACATTGCTCATCCCCCAGACAAAGCTGAAGGCAGATTCCAGCCGGTTCTCCATTCACCATTCATTCTGGGATCCATCCACTCCATCCGCATTCAGCTCACTGCTGAGCTAAATCCGTGCTTACTGCCCAGATTGACATGGTAATGAAGTCATGGGCTGCTCCCTGAAAAGACCCCCATAGGTATGCCCCCCTTGGGCAAATCCACCCTTTCACCCCATTGAGGCTTGGAAATGATCTCACAGCATTCCAGCATCTGTGCACAAGGTCCTGCCTCAGGAGCTGGGCCTGTTTCTCCCCCAGCCATGGCCCCCACGCCGGCTCCCAGGGAGCTTGGCCAGGCCGGCCCGGCAGTCCACACCCTGGGCGCAGCCCACCAGCCCTGTGGCTCTCTCCCTCTGTCTTCTTCCTTTGTGTCCCCACAGAGGGTTGCCCCATAAATGCCAAGGTCTGGATGCTGCACACCAGGAAGTTTCATTTGATCATTTTCAAATGTTAAAGGCGAACAGCAGAGCCAAACTAGTTCACATGAACTTGTGATCAGAGAGAGAGAGAAAGAGAGAGAGAAGAAGGGAGGGAGGGAGAAAGAAAGAGGGAGGGAGAGAGAGAGAAGGAGAGAGGGAGAGAGAGAGGGAGAGAGGGAGAGAGAGGGAGAGAGGGAGGGAGGGATGGAGAGAGAGAGAGAGGGAGAGAGGGAGAGAGAGGGAGAGAGGGAGGGAGGGAGAGAGAGAGAGAGAGCCCAAAACTTATCATTAGCCCAGCAAGGAAAGCCAGGCCAAGTGAGAATCCAATGTGAGGCCCTGAGTTCAAGCCCCAGTACTGGCACACATAAAAGAGAGAGAAAAGAAAGAAAGGAGAGAGAAATGAGGAAAGAAAGAAAGAGAGAAAGAGGGAGGGAGGGAAGAAAAGAAGAAGGAAAGAAAGAAGGTTGGGAAGAAGGGAGGGAGAGAGGGAGGGAGGGAGGAAGGGGGGAGGAAAGAAAATCTGACAAAAATGAGAGGTAGAGGAGAAGCTAGCTAATGTTTGCTCTCTAACACGTGTGTTGCTGTTACTTAACCTGGCCCCAGTGGACGCGATGCTTCTGAGTGAAGCCATGAGGCTGAAGCTTCCTAGAAGCGCTACAGCAGCAGCAGCGTGTGTGTGCTCTGCCCCAACACAATAATTTCATCTAATTGATTTGACATTTAAGAGCCCTTGTGGGAAGGAAAAATGAATCTTTCTCTATTCTGTGTGCTGTAACTTCACCTGACTCGCCTCACAGCCGAGAAGAATAAATGCTACACTGGCTGCACCTGTGAAGAGCGGCTTCGTCCGGTTCACTGAAGAGGCTTCCTTAAGGCAGCAGAGCTGGGTCGTGGTGAAGCTGTGCCACGTCTGACAACCACTGCTTGCCCTCTTAGAAGACAGATGTCAGTCAAGAGCTCGGGGTGAGCGCACAGGATAATGGGGGTCCGTGGAACAAGAGGGTATGGCAAGGAGTGGTGCCCATCCTCAGCCAGCACCGTGACCCAGCCAGGGTGCCCAGATGCTTGTCCTGAATTCCCGACCTGCAGACTGTGCGGTGAAGCACAGAGACGCTCTGGGTGCTCTGCTGTCCTGCAACACATAATCTTGATGCAAGCCTGGATCGTTACTTGGATTCTGATTTACTTGTGTCTGGGCTTTGAGTTTCTTAGGGGATTTTTTGTTTGTTTTTTGTCGGTCATGGGGCTTGACTTCAGGGCCTGGGTGCTGTCCCTGAGCTTCTTCTGCTCAAGATCAGCACTCTACCACTTTGGGCCACAGTACCAATTCTGATTTTCTGTTGGTTAATTGGAGATAAGTTTCACAGACTTTCCTGTCCAGGCTGGTTTCAAACCAAGGCCCTCAGATCACAGCCTCCTGAGTGGCTTGGATTACAGGCGTGATTTGAATTTTTGTTTTCTCCCTTCTGTGGCCTTTGTAAGTCACTGCTCACTGGTGTTCCAGGAGTCCAATGAATACTCCTCTACCTGTGCACTTTCCTCTCCTTAGACGCTGTTTTATCCTTAAATAGTCCCAGGCAGTAAAACTGCACTCATTACTTTGGCTGGAATCTCTCATAGCCTTTCCATGGATTTTCACTTCCTATTTTTTAAAGGTAAGGTGTGTGTGTGTGTGTGTGTGTGTGTGTGTGTGTGTGTGTGTGTGTGTGTGTGTGTGTGTGTGTGTGTGTGTGTGTGTGTGTGTGTGTGTGTGTGTGTGTGTGTGTGTGTAGATGAGGCCATGTGCAGCTGACTCTGAAGATCTACCTTTCTTTGGGAAACGTGTCACCTGACCGTACTTTCTTTTCTCCGTACCATGCTCTGCCTTCAGCGCCTTAAGAAGCCCCCGACCCTCCATGCTCGCTCCCAGCCCTTCTTGCTGGCTCTTTCCCTATCCACAGTCACCGAGTCTTCGACAATCCAGGTCTTTCCTGGTTCCTTTGTCCAGTCAAACTCCACAGCTGGCCCCACACACTCACCGCACACCCCGAAGCCTGGGTGCTAACTACGGTATTATCGCTTCATTCTTCCTGCTCTGCCTTCCTGCGTTTCCAGCCTTCCTGCACTCCCAGTGACAGCCACCTTCCCCTTCTTCCCTGGACCTACCACCAAACTGCAAGTGGCACGCGGGGTCCAGGACGAGGCCAGGGCGGCCCCGGGGCCACCTGAGCGGAGGCAAGCGCACACCGCGCGCAGACCTCCCAAACGCATGTTGTATTAGCACCAGAAACCCATCTCCATCTCAGCACCAGCAATCCCCTTTTTGTTGTTTCTGTTTTGTAGTATTAGGCTCAGATCCAAGGCCTCCCACATGCTAGGTAAGCACTCTACAGCCAAGCTATTTCCAGCCCAACCATTCCACTCCATGAATGCTCCCTGACCACATACTAAGAAAAGCAGGTAAAACAGGTAAATAGAGCAGGAGGCACGGACTGCCCCTGGCGGGAAGGACCGGGAGGGCAGGGAGGGCAGGGAAGGCAGGGAGGCCGGGCGGCGGAGGTGAGCAGGGGAGATGGCAGTCGGTTCCCACCTGGGAGCGGTCAGAAAGGCTTGGCAGCAATGAGCACCTTTGAGGGGTCCCTTGAAAGAGACTCCCGGGGCAGACAGGAGAAGGGGTCCCGGCCTGGAGAGGCCTGGAAAGCCAGGTGGAGGTGGCTGTGTGGATCTGTTTCTCACTAGACATATCCTTTTGCCCAGGTGTGCTAAGTGGTGATGGTAGCTCAGTGCACAGCAGAGCAACCCATTGGCCAGGGTCTGAGTGAGCACTGAGCGAGAGCAGCGAGGCCCTGAATGGGACTCACAGCGGGACTGTCACGGGACTCACTGGTCAAGGTAAACCAGGCTCTAATAGACCATGTAAGAAATCAACCCCATGCAAAAGTACATAATGAGCAAAAGGCCAGATTTCTAATAATGATGGGAACACACACACGCACAGAAACAGAGCCTACAACAGCTATGGATGTCATGGGGAGACGAAGGTCAAAGGCGCAGAGCTGAAGTTCTGTAGGATAAATTAGTCCAGGTGCCTAATGCACACTATGAGGGCTGTGGTTTACAATGCCATGTATGTACCAGAAATCTGCCAGCAGACTAGATTATAGGGTCTCCTACAGAAAGAAAATTGAGAAGTGGGCAGTATTAACCTGCCAGGTGACACTATATATAGTGTGTATGTATGTATATATGCATATATATATATACATGGTACATGCATGTATAGATTAGATGTAAAGTATATGCATTAAATTATATATGCATAAAAACATGATCATATATAGGGCTCTCCTTTTGCCTCTGAATTACTGCCACCATTACAATGCAACTTTCTGTGTTCACAGCTAGCTATGGGTACTGATATGCTTGTTGTTCACTCTGTTTTTAAGTTTTAAAACTTTTTTTTTTTGGTCGTGGGGCTTGAACTCTGGGCCTGGGCACTGTCCCTCTGCTCTTCAGGTCAAGGCAAATGCTTTACCATGTGAGTCACAGCACCACTTCCAGTTTTCTGAGTGCTTTATTAGCGATCAGAGTCTCACAGACTTTCCTGACCAGGCTGGCTTTGAACTGCGATCCTCAGATCTCAGCCTCCTGAGTAGCTAGGATTACCAGCATGAGCCACTGATGCCTGGCTAAATTTTAAAACATTTATTCACATAAATTAATTGGCCATAGGGTGGAAGCATGATATCTGCACGCATGCACAATGCCCCTTGATCAAATTCACCCTCTCTGTATTACCATTCCCCGACCTCATCCCAGCCTTTTAATGCTTTGTAGTAATCTTCAAGATGCTATTTTCATGCGCCTCTTCCTTCCCCCATCCCCATGCCTGTTGGTCCCTCCCATCCAGTCTCCTTTTGAGAATCCTGTCACATATTTTAGCTCTAGAGTCTGCAGATGACCAAAGTGATATTCATCTCTGTGCTTGGCTTGTCTCCCTGAGCACAATGACCTCCACTTCCGTTGCTTTCCTACCGACGCTATAACTGAAGAACATTTTTTTCTTTTTTTCATTTTGTAAAATATGTTTTGTCTACTAATAATTCTTTTGACTTCATTTCTGGAGAAATTAAGGAAAGGGAAGCCTTCGTGCAGATTGTACCCACCCCTGCATTCTTGCCTCTATTTCCACATCAGAACATTCCACGTGTGTGTTTCTGGAGTGAATCGTCTGGATGCCGCAGGTCTGAAGGTACAATCAGGAGACCCCCCAGCACCTCAGGAAAGAGCTGCGCTGACACACCGGAGAACACAGAGGGCGCGTCTGCTAGTGGCCGCTCTGGGGTGGGGGGGGACCCCAGCAGCCATGGCTGGCCCCGCAGCTGGCGGACGCTTTCAGAGGCACCGGCTAACGCAAGCCGGCCAGAGCCCGGGTGTTCAAAGCCACTGAGGCCCACTGGAGCGGAAATTAAAGGAAGAGCTCAGAGAAAAGGCTGGCTTCCCTTCCCGACCCTGAAAGAGACTCCACTGCAGCCTGCGGGGCTGGATGGAGAGAATTAGGCAGAAATCACAGAAGGGACAGGACAGAAGGTCAGTTTCTCTGGCGCCCTGGATCAGGAAAGCTGCCCCAGCGCCCTACGACGCGCCTCCACCGCCCTGAGCCTCCGGTCTCCACCGGGACCGGCACTGGAGCAGGCCAAGGCCCTGGAAATGCCCTCCTTCCCACACCAGCCCCTGGGGTGCACCACACCCCCCGACCCCGCCCAGCCCCCCCCCGGGAGCTCAACAGCGATGTGCGAGAGCTGCAGCCGCTGGACTGTCCTTTTTCCTCCACAGCCTCAAAGAATGAGTCAGGAACGGGGTGCAGAGGGAGAAGGAACAGGGTGCAGAGCTCCTGCTAGACCGGAGGGGTCCCCGGGGGCCCTGCCTGGCGTCATGCAGGGGAGAGAGCTACAGGATGCTCAAGACCACTGGCCAGCCCGCGGGCCACATCTGTCCCCAGACCCAATCAGAGGCGCCACACGGCCGGCAGAAGCCCCCCGTGTGTCCCTTAGCCGCTCGGCCTGTCTGTTCTGGTGCACACCGGGAGCCCAATCAGCAATGGTCACCAGCCACAGTGTGACACCCGAGTGTGACAGCTGAGCACACGGCCGTGGTGATGGGAGGTCCAGGGACCGGCACCCAGAGCCACACAGGGCCACGGTGCGGGGCGAGGACCTCTGTGGAGGGGCCTTCGCCCTAATGGTCTGGCCAGGATTTTCCTTTTCTCCGAGAGCACCTTAAGCAGCCCTGCGGAGGGTCCACTCCTTAATCTCAACTCCTGCAGGACCTGGCCCAAGGTCCCCTCCTCCATGTCTGTGGGCGCAGCCAGGTCTCCACCCCCAGGAAGATCCCCCCCACCCCGCCCCGTGCCCTACACTTCCTCTCCACGTGAACCCTTTGCTCCGCACTCAGATGGCCAGGCAGAAGCGGCCTCACCAGCGGCCCGCGGGATGGAGCGCCGTCAGGGGCGTCTGCCTGGGCCCTTCGAGCCCAACTCTCAATCATAATCCTGCCAGGGCCCCGGGCCCAGGAAGCCCTTGTCCCTACACCCCAGAGCGGGCTAAGTCCCCATTCTGGGCTTCTCAGAACCCAGGCGTGAGCATCTGAGAACTCACTGAATCGCAGAGTACTTTTCCACTGTCTACCCCATCCACAAAGGCGCCTCTTTTCTAGTAGTTGCCGCGACACTGGTGCTCAAGTTGAATGAACGCAAGGACACCTCTATCCCGTCGTGGACACTGGGGTGTTCGCTTACCACCAACACTCTCCTTCCCTCCTTCAGTACTGCAGTGACGCCAACTCTCCTGCCCGCGCCCGGGCCTGGAGGCGCTGTTCACTTCTCTTCTCGCTCTTCTGGCTCTTGTGTGCTCTGCTTTCCGTCCGCGCACAGTGGAGAGATGAACCTGGTATCCTCACCCACTCCCCCACACCGCGAGACTTCCGGATGCTCTGTGCATGCGGGATGCGCTGTCTGTCGTCTGTCTGTCTGCCTGTCCTCCAATGCCACTGACCTCTTCAGCAAACAGAATAATGGCTTGAGCATACCCTTCCAGAAAGAGGCTGGGTTCCAGGACCCTCAAGACCTGCTGTTTTCTTCAGGCAATGGGGACCAAAGCTTTGACAATGGCTCCTAACAAACACTTGCTCCAGGGGTTGAGGGCTGAAGGGCAGAAAAGGACCTGCACAGGCCAAGCCCTCCCCGCACCCTGCGAACCACCGGACAGCGTCCGCCCATCACCCCTGACCCTTCTCTCAAACAACCTCTGTTTCCTTAATCTTCCTTCACAGGGGTCATTAACTCAGCCAGGGGAGAAACGCTGAAGCACAGGGGAGGAGGAAGGAGGTGCTGCTCCCTCCAAAGCTGGGGCAGTCAGCAGGCTTGGCAGGGCAGCTCACAAGGGAGAGGAAGAGCTACAGTGGGACTCTGCCGAGACTTCCTTCCTAAGGCAAAGTCTCCATTCCCCGCCCCCCCATCCCCGCCTAGCTCTGAAAATACAGATCTGTGTTAATGATGATCCCACCTTCCAGGCCATCATGGAGCATTCTCTGGGAGGAGATTTCTCAAGGAAGGACATGAAAAGTAACGAAAAGGCAAGTGTTCCTCCCTCCCTCCCTTTTGCAATGGCAGCAGTAACATTCAAAATGGGGACCAACAAAAAAAGATGTCCAAAGGCAATGCTATGGCAAAAGGGATTCCACAGTTCATTCCCACAATCCTCGCGGTCTCCAACCCCACCCAGCTGCCCCTTACATCCGGCCTGGGGAAATGGGCAAGTCTCAAGCCAAAGGGAAAAGTTAAGTGCTACTTCCTGTGGTTTACAGACCACGGTGGACTAAGGCAACAAAGCACGAGCCTGGGTCTGCCCATTCCCCTCCCTGTATGACACAGTGCTCCACGGAAACACAGAAGCAGAACCCTTCCTAGTCCAGTGACCATCTTCCATGTTTGCCTGGGAGATTTGAGGTTCACACATACACACACTCTTTTGCTCAAAGCTGGTGCTCTACCCCTTGAGCCACAGCTCTCTACTTCCAGATTTGGGCTGGTTAATTGGAGATAAGAGTCCCATGGATTTGTCTCACCGTGCTGGCTTCAACCCAAGTGCCTCAGATCTCAGCCTCCTGAGCAGGTAGGATTACAGGCGTGAGCACCGACACCTGGCTCCACTGTCTATTAATCACAGAGGTCACACTTTGGAGAGTCCTGACACATGGCCTACACGGCCTGGGACTGTGTTGGGGTGGTGCGTGTGCACGTGTGTTGGGGGTGGTGCATACACATGTGTATTGGGGCAGTGCACATGTTGGGATACATGTGCACGTGGGTTGGGGCAGTGCATACGTGTCAGGATGATACATGTGCACACGTGTTGGGGTGTGTACATGTGTCTTGGGGTGCATATGCATGTGTTGGGGCAGTGTGTGTGTTAGGGTTCATGTGCACGTGTGTCGGGGTGCATGTGTGTTAGGGAAGTGTGTGTGTTGGTACTTGTGCATGTGTGTTGAGGCAGTGCATGCGCGTCAGGGATGGTACATGTGCACATGTGTTGGGTGTGTGTGCATGTGTTGGGGTACGTGTGCATGTGTCTTGGGGCAGTGCGTGTGTCTTGGGGTGGTGCATTGCACATGTCTGGGGATGATGCATGTGCGTGGGTGTTGGAGTGGCATGTGTGCATGTGTTGGAGCAGTGTGTGTGCAAGTTTGTTGGGGATGGTGCACGTGCTCTGTATGTGTCTGCTGTACAACACTGACTCCGGGCTCTTAGGAGCTCACAGTCTTAGAAGGAGAAGATCCCAAGTATAATTTTCCCCCTTGCTCTAGACTTGGGCAAATGAAGGAGGAGGAGGAGGAGGAGGAGGAGGAGGAGGAGGAGGAGGAGGAGGAGGAGGAGGAGGAAGAGGGGGAGGAGGAGGAGGAGGAAGAGGGGGAGGAAGAGGAGGAGGAGGAGGAGGAGGAGGAGGAGGAGGGGGAGGAGGAGGGGGAGGGGGAGGAGGAGGAGGAGGAGGCAGAGGGGGAGGAGGAGGAAGAGGAGAAGGGGGAGGAGGAAGAGCGACACCCCCGAATTCTGAGAAAGCCTCCAGTAGGTGGCGCCAGGGCTTCCTGCAAGCCCTGCCTCCAGCCCTGGCAGCCCTTGAAGCAGGGTGGGCCTGGGACGGCTGCCCAGGGTCCCCCCTCACCAGGGCTAAGCATCTCTCCCTTCTAAGGAAGGGGAGGACCCGCGCCGTGCCCCCAGCCTGTGCCCACCCCAGGCAGAGGGCTGCCCTCCTCACACAGCGTGACCACCCCTGTCATTCACCACTCCAGACCAGCTTCTCAACGAATCCTAAAAACAGAGCAAGTGGCTTCCAGAGCCACTTCTTCAGTGACAGTATGTAGAAGCCCATGGATAAGACAACTTAAATGTCCCTGCCTGGTAACTGCGCCATACCCTGAGCCGCCTCCACCAATCAGGGCCTGGCTTCCCCCCACCAAGACCCAGCTGAGCCCCAAGGATTTGCTGGCATGTGGTTCTAAGTGGTGAGTGACACATTCTTCTTCCTCCCAGCATGCCCTCGGGACCCAAGGTCACCCCAGTGGCTCTGGTGTGCCCATGACACAGTCTGAGTGAGCAGAAGCCCCTTTCCATCCAGGCCCCACAGCTCCTGGGGACTGTTGGGTCAGCCCAGAGGAGCTGACTCAGCAGACCAAGCTGGGCCTGAGAACTGGCCTGTGCTTGATTTCTTCCATCCTCCTTCCTTCTTTCCTCCTCCTTCTTTTTTTCTTTCTTTTTCTCTCTTTCTTTTTTTCTTTCCCTACTGGAGTTTGAACTTACGGTCTCATACTTGCTAGACAGGCACTCTACTCCTTGAGCTACTCCTCTAGTCCCTTTACTTTTGTTACTTTCCAAGTAGGGTCTTACTTTTTTGCTTCCTGTCCAGACCGGTCTGGACAGCGATCCTCCTATTTATGCTTCCTGCATAGCTGGTACTCAGGTGCTCATTGCAACACCCAGCGATTGTTTGGGATAGTCTCACAGACTTTTTGTCCAGGTTGTCCTAGATCTTTTTTTTTTTTTTTTTGTCGGTCGTGGGGCTTGAACTCTGGGCCTGGGCGCTGTCCCTCAGCTCTTCAGCTCAAGGCGAGCGCTCTACCACTTGAGCTACAGTGCCACTTCTGGTTTTCTGGTGGTTTATTGGAGATAGGAGTCTCATGGTCTTTCTTGCCCAGGCTGGCTTTGAACCGTGATCCTCAGATCTCAGCCTCCTGAGTAGCTAGGATTACAGGCGTGAGCCACCAGCGCCCGGCTTTGTCCTAGATCTTTTATCTTCCTGATCTTAGCCTCCTGAGTAGCTGGGAGTTCAAGTGTGAGCCCCCTCACCCTCTGAGATGAGGGCCGAGGGGCTACTTGTCCTACACTGTACTTGAGAACCACTTGCTTCATGTACCTAGCAGATTCCTGAAACAAATTGTTTCCAGCCCAGATACCTCTCCTCCTACCACATCTGTGACAGAATCCCCTTCCTGGGGCTACTATAATCCCTTTGATGAAAGAGCTTACAGAAAGTGTCCAGCGAGCCGCGCAGCGCAGCGCAGAGGCCTGGTGGGAGGGCCCCCGGCAGAAACTCCACCCTCAGGAAGGGGGGAAATGTCAAGGGAAGTGGCATCTAGGGGCCGAAGGCCAGTGGGGGTCATGAGGCGGTGAGAGGGCAGTTGAAGGGAGTCTGAGCAGATACTGCAGATACACGCATCGGTTCTCTGGGAGAAGGAGGCAGAGGAAGGCCCAGCAGTTCCAGGCCTAAGATCTGGACAGCATGCGCGGGGCAGGGCAGGGCAGCGTGTCGCAGCTGCCATGGTCAGCCAGAGGAGCGGCCAGGGCTCAGCAGCAGGGCTGCCATCCGTCCCAGGCCAGGGCAGAAGTGACGGCCCTGGGCGGAGGGACCGCGGCAGCTCAGGACACCTGTCCTGCTTCCAGCCCCCGGTCAGAGCTGACTCGGCGCAAGCGCCGGCTTTCCCCTTTTCACCCCACTTTGTTGTTTTACCACTGAAGAGACTTCATCAGATCTGTTTGCATGCTCATTAACTCATGTAAATGCTAATAAAAGGACTATGCAAACATCTTCCCACATGCTTCCTCTTGCTTTCACCCAGATGTGATGACACGAGCACCCAGCTGACGGCGCGCGCTCAGCTAATGGGGCAAGCCAAGAGACCACTGCTCTCTGGGAACACGCCCAAGCACGCCGAGCTCCTCTCCCTTCTCCTCCCGCGCAGCTTTCTACCGGATCTGGGCTCCTCGGGGAGCCCCCATCGCGTGGCTCCTGACCGCATCCATTCTCACCTGCGTCTGGCCTCAAACTTCCTGTCCTTCTCCCTTGCAAATTATTCAAAAGTGGCTATGTCCTCCTCTGCTGCCTCTAGCCCAGGCTGCTGACACATCGCCCACCCAGGTCTCAACCCCCCCGCTCTGGCCCTCAACGCTGGTCAGCCTTCAGGCGTGGTGCAGATGGCGCTGGACACGTTAGGAGCCCACAGAGACGAGGACGGAGCCACGGAAGGGAAGATCCCAGGGTCAGGGCTCCCTCAGCTTCCTCAATCACACACACTTTCTCCGTGTGGAGCCACACATGTCAGCGGACGTCACCGGGGGAACCTTCGGTGTCCTGCTCCAAAGGGGACGGTGCCTCCCCGGAGCTCAGCCGAAGCCTCCAAGCCTCACCGTGGCCTGCCTGTCGGCAAGGTGAGGGCCCCAACTCACATCTGTCTACAGGACATTCTTGAAGCTGAGTGGATCCCTGAGATTCACCTCTGGCTAATTTTCTAGAACTCCAAAATCCAAGTTCTATGCTCTTGGTCTTGCCAGCTTAGTTACCCAAACCCACCCTTGCCACTCATAAACTGCAAACAGCTTAGTAACAACAAGGAAGGAAGGAAGGAAGGAAGGAAGGAAGGAAGGAAGGAAGGAAGGAAGGAAGGAAGGAAGGAAGGAAGGTTAGTTTGTATTCATTAGGTGTATGATAAGGAATTGTCACAATCACAAGATCACTTCCTGAGAAAGTCATTAGGTTTTGCAGATAAAACACAGAACCAACTCATGCTAAAAATCAATCCCTTGTTGTCCATCTACGGCTAAAATCCAGGCAGATGCCCTGCCTGTGGTCTGGAATCCACACCGAGTACTTATATTCTCTAGGAACATGGTATGAGCTGCGCCACACACACAGGCTAAAGTAAGAGAACCACCATGATCTTCCTCCTTCTCAACACAAAGGCCGGTACCTTGTTGGGGTCCCGCACCATGTGTATGGCACAGTGCTGGGATCTGCTCTTCACGCTGGATCTAGTGCTTAGAAGAGGCCAGCAGACAGGACACACTCCAGGAATGGGTACACACCTGTAGTCCCAGCTACTTGGGAGGCTGAGGCTAAAAAACATTTACATATACAATTAAGAATCTTAGGGAGCCGGGTGCCGGTGGCTCACACCTGTCATCCTAGCTACTCAGGAGACTGAGATCTGAGGATCACAGTTCAAAGCCAGGCTGGGCAGGAAAGTCCGTGAAACTCTTATCTCGAATAAACCACTAGAAAACTGGAAGTGGCGCTGTGGCTCAAGTGGTAGAATGCTTGCCTTGAGCTGAAGAACTGAGGGACAGCGCCCAGGCCGAGTTCAAGCCCCACGACCAAAAAAAAAAAAAAAAAATAAGAATCTTAGGGAGAGCGCATCTCCAGTCCCCCCCCCCCGCTCCCCCCACAATGCAGCCACAACCAAAAGGGCCAGCACGCTTCTCCATGAAGGATTTGCTCTTCCGCATGGCTGCGGTGGCTCCCAGGAAACATGCAGCCTGAGAACCATCACAGTCTCGGCCGCGCTCCCTGCTCTCGGGGCAGAGGGACCACCCTGGGAAGAGGAGTTTCTCACAGCTGCCAACAGCTGCCGGCCGGGGCCGTGGGGGCTGCGGGGAACCGCCTCCTCTGCCCATCCTTGGAAGCCAGTGCAGGCTAAATCAACAAGGCCAAGCAAGAGCTTGTTTGGTGACAAGAAGAGAGGCCCCGGACGGTCCTGTGACATGGCTGCTGATGTTGGCGGGTCCTGCGCCTCCACAGCCCGGCGATCCTGTCCTCTCCGGGCCCCGAGTTCCACAGGCCATTCATTCAAAATACAGGAATTACATGGAATTGTGAACTCCACACCCTGAGGAGTTGATAGGGATTTTTTGGCATCTTAAAAAAAAAAAAGATGTATTTATCTGAGTAAATTTATACTGGGCACAAAATGCCAAGCAAAACACTCACATGAGCAATTAAAATTAAGGTATTTTAGTTGAATGTGTTCATCCAAACTATTTGCTGTTACAAGACTTTCAAAATTAAAAAAACAAAACACCTAAATCTATTATCAACGATGACAGTTACAGTGCAGACAGGAGGGGGACGGCACTTAGGAGCTGATTTGGGGGAGGCTATTTCAGTGGTCAGGTCCTCGCTCCGTGCATTATAGCCATGAACTCCCCGAGTGGCCGGCAACGTCATCCCACCCGCTGGACAGCCACGGGGCCTTCCTTGGGACAGTCAGGTGCATGGCGGTGAGCGGATGGCAGGCCTCCTCCTCTGGCCACTTCCTGCCTCCAGCCAGGGCTCTTCACAGCACAGGGCTCAGAGAGGTCAGGACTAACTATGGGAGGATTCTATGACATCAAGAAAGCAAAAGCTTTGAGGCAATCATCATCCTACTGTAGCCAAGCAACACAGGAAAACGTGTGGCCCATGCCACACCACGCACAGGCCGGATGCAGAACTGAACCCTCAGCTCATTTGTAGTCACCAGCACCTCTCTGAACACTGGGGGGGGGGGGGGTAGGGGGGACTGGATGTCCCCAGCTCCCTCCCCACCAGTGGTGGCAGGCTCCACTCCCTCTCTCCCCTGAGGGGGCCAGGGGATGAGCCCAAGGTCATCTCCGCCTTCCAGGAGAGCAGCCACCCTACAGTGCTGGCAGTGAAGAGCCCCAGGGAGGGGTCTCGGCAGAGGCCTGCAGATTTCCATAGCCTCCAGAATCTCACAGCCCAACACCCACAAGTCTGAGTTTCCATTAAAAAAAGTTACTTATCACTGGGCGTGGAGGTGGCTCATGCCTGTAATCCTAGCTATTCAAGAGGCTGAGATCAGAGGATCGCAGTTTGAAGCCAGCCCAGGCAGAAAAGTCTGTGAGACTCTTATCTCCAATAGATCATCCAGAGAAAACTGGAAGTGGCGCTTTGGCTCAAGCACTAGCCTTGATCACAAAGAGGCTCAGGGGCAGTGCCCAGGCCCTGAGTTCAAGCCCCAGGACCCTCAAAAAAAAATCACTCATCATCAAGCCAGGTGTATGGTGCATGTCTATAATCTCAGAAATTGGGAAGCAGACCTTGTCTAGAAAGCAAAACAAAACAAAAGGGCTGGGTGGTGGGAGCTCATATGGTTGTCTGGCATATGCAATTCTCCATACCACACAGGTGCAAGGGCACACATACGTGCCCACACACACATGCACACACATGCACACACCACTCATCATACCAAGGACCAGGGGAAATCCTACCATCAAAAACTGCCAGTGCCGAGTGGCATGAGCTGTCGAGGGACAGGCGAGGGCGGCATGGGAGGGGTGGCAGGGGCTGTAGGGGCACAGGCCAGGGTGGCACGGGCTGTTGGAATTACGGACAGGACCTCCTAGGAATCATCACACCAATCTTTCTGCATTTCTGAATGTGCTTAGAATCAAATGGAAAAGCAGAAACTCTCAGGAGAGAAGCAGAAGACATAAAGAAGCAAGGGGAAACTTTAGAACAGAACAGCACAATAACCAAAGCAAACACCTCACCCGTTCAGCTGAGGATAGAAAGGAGGCAGAAGAATCAGTGATGTCCACGAGGTAACAACAGACTTTAAAATCAGCAGCCAGGATTCATAATGGAGAAAAACAGCTTCTCAGGTGTGTGGGCCTAAAACTACAGCTAAACACTTGTGTCAGAAACTGGAGTGGAAGAGGAAAGTGGATAGTGAGTGAAGGAATAATGACTGAAAACTCCCAAATTGGCTGAGAGAAATGAAGAAGAGGAAGAACTGCAAAGGAAGCAGACTTAAACCCACAAGACACAGCAAACGCCAACTTGTGAACACTAAAGGTGAAGGAAACAGGGCAAGAAGATGACTCTGAGAGAAAAGGCAAATTTCTCCTCATTCTACTGCAAGCAAGCAACTGTCAGGCCAGAATCAACAGCCAGCAAAAATGCCATTCAGGAGTGTGTGTGTGTGTGTGTGTGTGTGTGTGTGTGTGTGTGTGTGTACCTGTCACCAACAGGTCTTCCTGAGATGAATATCTAAAGAATAAACTGGAAAAAAGAAGTGAAATTATAAAGGGAATGCCAATCTGTTGAGAAGGAAGGAGATAAATTTAAAATGAGGAGGAGGAGGAGGAGGAGGAGGAGGTAGGTGGTGGTGGTGGTGGTGGTGGTGGTGGTGGTAGTGGTGGTGGTGATGGTGACAAGTAGAAATAACGGGCTTGGGCTTTGGTATCTTTGGATTTCGATAGCAAGTGTGAATTTCCTCGGGCCTGAGGCCGCTCTTTCTCACCCACTGTCTGGTCTGGCTCAGGCTGAGAGCTCAACAGTTACTTGAAGCTCTGGAAGGTGCATTTCCCACTCAAGCATCAGCCTCTCCTCTTCAGCTTGCTGGTGTGGGCGGTGTGGGACACACCTGCAATCCCAGC
Organism: Dipodomys merriami; assembly: GCF_024711535.1. Taxonomy (NCBI): domain Eukaryota; kingdom Metazoa; phylum Chordata; class Mammalia; order Rodentia; family Heteromyidae; genus Dipodomys; species Dipodomys merriami. The sequence goes on from NW_027204326.1 coordinate 1,352,122, forward strand.
TCTGGTAAAGCTGAGGCCAAGCGAGGAGGCCGGGGCTCGCCTGGGCTACCCCGTGAGTTCCAGGCCAGGAAGGGTGCAAGGCAGGAAGATACTTAAAAAAAAAAAAAAAAGCGAATACACGCCATGTGGCTTCTGGGGTGCTCACCAGACCCACACAATCAACTTCTCCGAGGGGCCCCGCCTCCGACTGTGTGACTTGTCGGGCTCACACTCGCTGGGGTTGGAGGCGACCCCTGGTTCACACCGGGTGAGAGCGAAGGCCGAGTCTGCCCGGGAAGCGGGAAGCGCGGCCCTCGCTCGCTCGGGCCCTCGCCTGCCTTCGACCTCGGGGGCTCTGGGTGGAGGCGAGGCGGGAGCTGGCAAACGGTATCCCCGCGACTCCCCAGCTGGGGCGGGGAGGGGCTCCCCTTTCCCAGGGGTATCGGTGCGCAGGCTTGTGGGTGGAAGACCTCAGGACCCGGGCCAGCGAGCAGACCCGTGCCAAACCCGCCCGCCCCTGGGGTCCCCACCAGAGAGGTCACCGTACCGGGCATGGCGAAGGCTGTGTGGGGCGCGCGGGGCAAGGGCCACGCGGGGCGAGGGCGCTGCGGGCGCGGGGCGGGGGCCACGCGGGGCGAGGGGCGCGCGAGGGGGCGGGGGCCACGCGGGACAAGGGCGCTGCGGGCGCGAGGCGGGGGCCACGCGGGGCGCGCGAGGGGGCGGGGGCCATGCGGGACGAGGGGCTGCGGGCGCGGGGCGGGGGCCACGCGGGGCGCGCGAGGGGGCGGGGCCATGCGGGACGAGGGCGCTGCGGGCGCGGGGCGGGGGCGCGCGGGGCCTGGCCCTCCCAGCCGGGAACATTAATCTGTCAACTGCCACTTCCCCGGGGAAGAGGCGCCGGCGGCAGCGGCATGTGGAAGGAAGATCTACGGGGTGCGAGAGGAAGGGCTTCCGGGAAATAGTTTAATTAGTGGTAACAAGGAAAGCACCGAGGCTCCCCGTGGCACGCGCGTCGCCCACGCCCAGGGCGGCAGGGCGCGGACCCCCCTGGGCGCGGGCCCGAGGTCAGCGAAGGGCAGGGCGGGGCGGGGCGGGGCGGGGCGGGGCGGGGCGCGCGCCGAGTCCGCACCGGAGTCACGGCCCTGGCCCTGGCGGGCTGCGCGCGCCGCGCTCTCGGGCTCCGAGCCGGGGGGGGGGGGGGGGGGCGGCCACGCACAACGTGTTTCTTGTTAGGGTCTGTCTTGTGCGGGGCTGTCACGTGGAAGTGCAGCCTGACTCCCGACCAGCCCGCCAGCCGCTGCGGGTTCCCACGGACGCCGGCGGGCAGACGCGGGGGGCCCGGGGTCGCGCAGCGGGCGGCGGGGGGGGGGGTCCCCGCGCCTGGGGGGCGCAGACTGGGCGACGCCGGCCCCGCGCCCGCCGGCCCGGGCTTGTTTTCCGAGACCTTATCTCTCGCTCCAGTCAAACGTCGCCTTCAGTCCGGCAGCGGCCAGCGCGGAAGTCACGGGACGTCCTTGGCGGCCCCGCACACGCCGCCGGTCGGTGGCGAAAGCCGGTCCGCCTTTGTGTGGCGGTGGAGAACGACCCGTCCACAGGGGTTCGCGGGGAGTCCCCGCCGCCCGGCCCCCGCGGGGACGCCGGGACGCGCTGCGGCGGCGGCCGGGGCGGGGCGGGGCGCAGACGCCCGGCTGCTGCCAGTTACGAGCCGTGGGCGACCCGAGCGGTGGAGGGCAGCAGGTTTCCCGAAGCGCCCGCAGGGAAAAATCTGCATCCCCCCCCCCCGTTTTGCCTGCTGGGCCCCTCCTGGGAGGTTATTTTAAGCCCAAATTCGGTGATCTGGTTTCAGGGTTACCTCCCCCCCCCCCGCCCGCGCCAAGGTATTAAATAAACAAGTGATGCAAAAACTCCTCCAGTCCTTATGCAATCCAGATGCCGTTTCCTCGAAAACCACAACAAGCTCGGCTTCGCCGGATAAAAGGACAGGCCCGGGGTGCGCCCCCCACCGCGTCCTGCCCGGGGTGCACGCGGTGCACGTCCCCCCCCCCGCGCGTCCCGCCCGGGGTGCGCGCTCCCCCCTCCGCGTCCCGCTCGGGATGCACGCCCCCCCAACCCCGTCGGGGTCTAGGGCCAGCGGAGGACACTGATGTTCGGAATGCCTCTCCAGGATGGACGATAAATAAGAGCTGCGAACACTCGAGGCCCCGGATGCGCACCCGGCGGGGTCCGGATGCCGCGAGCGGTCCGGGAACGTTGGCATCTGGTTTGTTAAGTGGAACGAACTTTCCCTGGAGATGCAGCCGGGCCCCGGAGGCGGCGGCGGCGCTGGCTTGGAAGTTTTGGCCTCTGGATGTTCTCAGTAGAAAGTGAAGCATTAAAAAGGGGCTCCGCCTGCCCCCCCTTTGTAGTAATGAGGGGGCGCGAGGACCGGCCGCATTCCCCCCTCCCCCCACGGGGTATGGTGTGTGTGTGGGGGGGTGGGTCTGTTCTGGAAAAGTCTAAGGGTCTTTTTTTCCTGCAATCTCCAAGAATTGTGAAGAGGAAGGCGGTTGCTGGGAGGTGGGGGCGAGGGGGACCCCAAAGGTATCTTGGGGAGTCCGGGATCAAAGTGAGGACAGAGAATCCCAAAGAATAAGTAAATCTCGCCGGGGGCGCGGAGACGCCGTCCCCCCCACCCCCCGGGGCCGCGCCCCGCGCGCCGCGGCTGTGAAAACAAATGAAATAAAGCAAAACCGTGTGCTCTGGCAACCTCGGGGCCGCAGGACGCCTGTTTTCGCGAAGGGAAGATTTGTCTCCTCCGCGGCCCCGGCTGGCCGCCTCGCCCCCCTTCCCCGGCTCCCCGGCCTCCGCTCCTGCTTCCCCCCGATCGCTGGAAACTTAAGCCGCGCGCGGAGGATGCAGGTGCGCGCGGGGCTGCGGCCCGGCCGGGACGAGCCCGGGACCGCCGGGCCTCGCAGGCATTGATCGGCTGGGCGCGCGCGCTGAGTGACGGCGCGGTTGCCATGGCAGCCGCCTGAGCGGCGCCGCTAGGACAAGGCTGCAGGGCGGCGTGAATGGGCGGCGTCACGCGCCTGGCGCCAGAGAGTCTGCTCCGGGGCTCGGGCTCCGGCCCCGCCGCGCCCGGCCCGCGCGCCGCCGCCGCCGCCGCCGCGGCTGCCAATTCATCACCTGTCAGGGATCACTCGGGGGGTCACGGGCGGAATGGACACAGCTGTGAGAACAAAACGGGGGGGGGGGGAGACGGGAGGCGAGCGCGCCCCACGGCGCCTGTGTGCGGGGCAGCCCGGGAGGCGCGCCCGCCCCCGACACCACGCGGGACCCAGGCCCGGCCCCGCCACGGCGTCTGCGCGGGGGCTCGGGAGCTTCCGGAGCGGCTCCCCCGCTTTAAGAGGGGGGTGGCGCCGGCGCCCTGGCCCCCCGGAAGTCCCCGCCACCCACGGGCCCAACGCGCCCCGCACCGGCCCACGGGAACGTTAGCGCCCCCGGAGGCAGAGCCACGCAGACAGCAGGGGGCAGCGTTAACTGCCAGCCACCCACGGGCTCCGCGACACCCCCCACACGCAACTGTGAGTGACTTCGCCTGCGCTTCTGGGACGGACGGACTGGTGACTCGGGCCTTCTCTGTCAATCATTAACTTGCACGCCACCTCACGAGGTTCTGTACGTGGACGTGCAGCCGGGAAGCGTGCGGGCAGACTCGAACCCGGGGCCGCCGGGAGCCCCACAAGGCTTTCCGCGTATTGCGCCGCGGCGGGGTTAGGGGGGCGCGCGGGGCGGCCGCCCGGGGAGGCCGGGGTGGAGGCCGGCGCGGGGTGACGGTGTCCTGGGAGAAGCGGGGAAGGCGCCAGCACCGCCGAGCTGCGATGTCCAAGAATCCCGAGGAATAATTCGAGAATCCCCGAGACGGCTGTTTACATCGGCTATTATTGTAAAATAGTCAAAGTCTCACATCACGAACCAAAATAGTGTCAAAACAAAGTCTGTCGCGCCGAGGCACGTCTGTGACAAACGCACGCACCGAGCACATCCAACGGCTCGGGGTGGGGGGCTCGGGGAGGAGCGCGCGCCCGGGCGGAGCGGCGCCCGCGGGGCCCGGGGAGGCCCGCCGCACCCCCGGGCCGGGCGGCTCCCCGCGGCCGCCTGACCCAAGGGGCTGGGTCGTGGGGCGACCCGTCCTTCCGCGCGCCACCACCCCGGCCTCTCCGGAGAGAAGCCCTGGGGCCCGTGGCTGTCACGTGAGGTCACCGAGCGCGGGGCCACCAGCTGAGGAATTAATCATTAATTGAAAGGAAAATAGTTTCCCCATCGCTGTGCTGGGCTCTGGGCCCCCCGCGCTGCCTCCTTCCTCTTTCTCAGATGCGAAGGACACGGATCGAGACCAAGATTCCTGAAGACACCAACACAGTTTCGGTGGGATTTTTCTCGTGTACTGTTTTCTGCATTTAAAAGAGTTCCTTCTGGTGATTTCTCCCCCCTCCAACACACAACCACGGGGCTTAAAGATTGGAGTCCGGGGACGCACCACGGACTGAGTTCGCAGCCCGGCAGCCGCTTCCCAGTGTGGGGCTGAGATTTCCAATCTCGGGCCGGGACACCGTTCCGGGCCAGCAGCGTGGAGAAGTCAGTCGGAGGCTGGGGCCACCTACCGACACGGACACCGACACCGAGCCCGCGCAGCGCGGTGGCGCTGGAATGTGACACCGAAATCACGACTTGTGCATAATTAATCGCCTCCCCCCCCCCCCCGCAGGGCACCGACCCGCAGTCTTTCAAGGGCAGTGTATGCAAATGAGGTTTCAATATGCAAATCTCCCTAATGACTTCCGAGCCGTGTGATCCTTGTCACCGTCCCGGCACTTGAAAAGGAACCCTGAAAGTGCGGTGCCCCTCACCCCGCCCCACCCCCAGGCTGTGCTGGGTCCGTCCGCGCGAGGCTGGGTAGTTTCCAGAAAGTTCTTCCATCGGGTTTCCAATAATGCCTCCCGCGTAGTTCCGGGTGGCAAAATCCCACACCAAACCGCCCTTGACCGAGCCCGGGTGAGTGCTCCCTAACAGTTTCCCTCGCCCGCCACCGAGACCGCCCCGGGCCGCGAGGTTGCACTTCCCCGGCTGGAAAGCTATCGCTGCAGGGCGGTACAGTGAAAGCCCGAGGCTCCCGGGCTTCAGTCCGGCGCAGACGGCTCTCCCCGGGCACGCTCCCCCGGGGAAAGGGTCCGGCCCGGCGTGTGAATTGAGGGCGCCCTCTCCCCCGCTCCCCCGGGGCCGGCCCCCCATCTCCCCAGCGCCCGGTTACTGTACTCTATTTACCGCTCCAGCTGGGCTCGCGCCCGCCCCGCCCACTGCGCGCGGATTGGCTGCCAACACGGAAGGATCGAGCGCTCGCCCCGCGTTCGCGTTGCCCAATGAGAGCATGCGCTTGGTTTGACAGACGTGGTACCTTCCGCCAATGGGGACGCAGGAAAGCCAAATCTTGAGGCCCGGGCGAGTGAGGATAAAAGCTGCCCGGCCGGGCCCGCGCTTCATTCTGAGCCGAGCCCGGTGCTGAGCGCTGTTGCTCGGTAGGCGGCGGCGGCGGCGGCCTGAGCTCCGGGCAGCTCTCTCCCCCTCCCGGTCTTTCCCCTCCCAGCGCGGCCAGCATGAAAGCCTTCAGCCCCGTGCGATCCGTTAGGAAAAGCAGCTTCTCGGACCACAGCCTGGGCATCTCCCGGAGCAAGACCCCGGTGGACGACCCGCTGAGCCTGCTGTACAACATGAACGACTGCTACTCCAAGCTCAAGGAGCTGGTGCCCAGCATCCCGCAGAACAAGAAGGTGAGCAAGATGGAAATCCTGCAGCACGTCATCGACTACATCCTGGACCTGCAGATCGCGCTGGACTCGCACCCCGCCATCGTCAGCCTTCACCACCCGAGGCCCGGGCAGAACCCGGGGTCCCGGACGCCGCTGACCACGCTCAACACCGACATCAGCATCCTGTCCCTGCAGGTGAGCGCCGGCGGCCGAGCGGCCCCGCTCACTCCGCTCGCTCGCGAGCCTGCGGGGGGCGCGCGGGGCGGGCGCGGCGCGGGAGGCGGCAGGAAGTTCGGGCGGCCGCGGCCGGGTCGGTCTCGCCGCGGCCGGGGCGCGCGCGCGCGCGGGGCCCGGCGGCCGTTCCTCCGGGACACTGCCAAACGCCCTGTCTCCTTCCTCCCCAGGCTTCCGAGTTCCCCGCGGAGTTGATGTCCGGAGACAGCAAAGCGCTCTGCGGCTGAGCTCGGTGAGTGTTCGCGCGCACCCCGGCGTGTGTGTGCGTGTGCGAGGCCACGCGTGTGTCCGAGGAAACAAGACCAAGTCGAGCACGCTGGGCTGCTCTCGCCATGTTCTGTTCCCCCCTCCCCCCCGTCTCGGGCCGGGGGAGCCGAGCGGCCGTGGTCACTCGGGATCACCGGACATCTTCCTTCCGAGGGGGGAAATGCCAGCAACTTGCCGTGGAAGCGGCGGGGGCCGGGCCCCTCCGCCGCCCTTCCTCTTACCGCCACACATTCCGGGGCGATCCCGCCGGGGGGACCGGGGGGCCGAGCCCGCGCAGCCCGCGCCCCTCCGCCGCCGCCGCCTCTCCCGGCCCCGTCTGCCGGCGGCTCGGCTGCTTTCAATCAAAGAATTGTTCGGAGAAGCGCGCTGGCGCCGGGGAGCCCGGCCGCCGGGGACCCGAGCGGGCGATCGCCCCGCGCCCCCCGCCCCGCGGGCTCCGTGTGGAGTGCGCCCCGCACGCCGGGGCTGCCCGTCCCCCCACCCCGCCCTCGTCCCGGCGCGCTCCGTGTTCAGTGCGCCCCGGGGCTGCCCGTCGCCCTCCCCCGTCCCCGTGCGCGCCCCGCGCGTGCGCGCCCCCCGCGGCCTGCCCCCCGCGGCCTGCCCGCGCCGCCGCCTGAGGCCCGCCTCCCCGCAGTCTCTTACAGGTGTCCAGGACGTTCTTCCTCTGTTTTCTTTTTTGCACAACAACAAGAAGCCCACAGCATCTCCCTCCAGGCCGAGCTCGCGTCCGACCTTCTGTCCGGAGGACACCGGGCGAACGGACCTTAGAAAGCAAGGAAGAGACAAAAGCAAGTGCGGGGAACTGGGAGGGGGCCGGCCCGCTTCCGGGCCCGCTCGCTCTCCGGCCTGGACTGTGATACTTGTTATTTATGAAGAGACTTTTCATGTCCTTTCTGTAGCTGGAAGGCCTTCTTTATATGTACTGTCCCCACCGTGGGGAGTGACAACACACACGTTAAAACCACAAGGAATTGCCCAACCTTAGCAGACTTTGCCTTTTCCCAAAGGTGGAGCGTGAATACCGGAAGGATTCAGTGTTCAGTTACTTACATGAAGTCTTTGGTCAAAATGTACCTTTGGACGCAAGCCTACTGAACGCTGTGTATATATTTATATATGGCTATATATGTATATGCGTGGAGCCTTGTGAACTCTTCGATTAGAGTTTTCTTGTATAGTGGCAGATGTATATTTCTGCAGGGAAATGTAATGATGTACTTATGCTGAACTTTTTATAAAAGTTTAGTTGTAAACTTAACCCTTTTATACCAACCGCCCTGGCTGGCGCGGCGGGTGCCCCCCGCTGCTCCCCACGATGCTGTGCTTCCCACCCACCCACCAGCCCGGCTCGACCTTCTGTAGACTGTACTGAGGTGACAATAAACGTGTCTGGAGTCAAGCCTGCCTTCTCAATGGTTTTTCACCCCCGCCGGGGTGCGGGGCCTGCGGCCGGGGCTGCCGCCTCGCCATCCCCGGGAAAGGCTTCGCCCGGTGCCCGGGCCGGGCCGGGCCGGCCGGGAGCCGCGTGGGGTGCAGGGGCCTCGGCGCTGGGCGGGCGGGGGCGGCGGCTTCGTTCTGCAGGGAGCCGCGGGCACGGACCCCAGCCCCACCGGCCCGGCTCCCGCGTCCTCTCCCTGCCTGGTAGGCGGGTCCCCCCCTCGGCGGGCCGGGGCTATACAGAAAGGGCGTGCGGGTGCACCCCGCTCAGCCCCCCAAAACACTGCTGTCTGCTGCGCCCCCGGCAGCACAGGCCTGGGTACTTGAGCACAGTGAGCAGGGACCGACCGGTGTCGGGAGCCGGCCCGTGCGCGGTCTTCTCCGCCCGGGTGGGGGCGGCCCTGGGGGTGGGGGTGGGGGGCCGGGACACAGCCAGGGATGGGGGGGGAGGGCCAGGATGCCCGCAGCCAGGGATGGGGGGGCAGGGGGGGCGGGACGGGGGTCGGGGGACACCCGCAGAGGGGAGGGGCGGGGACGGGCCCAGGGGAAGGCCAGAGGGGGCGGGACGGGGGTCGGGGGACACCCGCAGAGGGGAGGGGCGGGGACGGGCCCAGAGGAAGGCCAGAGGGGGCGGGATGGGGGTCCGGGGACACCCGCAGAGGGGAGGGGAGGGGGAGGTCGGGGGGGCGGGACGGTGGGGGAAGGGCCAGGATGCCCGAAGCCGGGGATGGGGGGGCGAGACGGGGGAAGGGGTCCGGGGACACCCGCAGAGGGGAGGGGAGGAGTGGGGAGGGGGGGGGCTGCCCGGAACGCCCGCAGCCCGGGAGGGACGGCGCGCGAGGCTCACCTGGGCCACTTTCCCGGTCCGGCAGGTGTTGGGGTGGCGCCGCCGAGTCTGCCCGGGGCCGTCGAGTTTCCGGGCCCCGACACTGAATCCGTCGGGGGAGGGGCGGGAGAGGGGTGCGGGGCTGGGGACGCCCCGGGACCAGCACCGGGGTGCGACAGCTCACCAGGCGGAAGGCCCGAGCGTGTCTTCCGTGGTCCCCGCGGTCCCGCACCGGCCGGCCGGGACGGGGCGTGGCCTGGGCACCCCCAAAGGTGGGCGGACACCCCACCTCCTGGCTGCGACGGCGGTAGGGATCGGTGGGGACGGCAGCGCCCTCCGGGGCCCGGGCGCGGGTGGCGGCGGCCGGGGAGCGGCCCGCGCCGTGGAGGCCGGGCGCCACCTGCTGGCCAGCGCGGGAGCCGCAGGCCGCCCTCGGGGTCCGGAGGAATCCCGGGTCGGGGTGCCGCTTTGCAAACCAGAATTCCCAGCTCTCACTGCATCTCACTTCGTTTTTACCACGCAGCCTGGACTGCATCCCCGCTTCTTTTTGCCAGTCCTGGGTCTTGCACTCTGGGCCTGGGCGCTGTCCCTGAGCTGCTTTTGATCAAGGCTAGCGCTCTACCACTTGGGCTTGTTCTGTTTATGTGGTGCCGAGGAATCGAACCCGGGGCCTCCTGCATGCAAGGCGAGCGCTCTGGCACGGAGCCACCTTCCCAGCCCTGCGTCCCCTTCTGCAAAGGGGCACAGGCGCCTAACGCAGCTGCCTTGGACCTGAGGCATCTGATGGGATCCCGGGATCCCGCCCCAAAGCTCCCCTTCAGTCCTTTCTTTTCTGAGTTGTTTAATAGTATTCACTGTTTTCCTACTAAAACGAGGGTGAAAGTGGACACCTGTTCTCCTCCATCCGTTAATTAAACAGGCCCTTTTCTTCCCTCCTGTCTCTCAGGCCTTTTCTGTAACGTGCAACTTAATCGCTAGGTTTGCTGGCTTTCTTGCTTTGATTTTTACGTTTGAGAATTTTTAAATCACAATTTGGGAGTGAATGTGGTCAACTGTCTTACTGATCCTGGGTATTTTCTGAGATCATCTCTTCCTGTGCTTGAGCCAGTGACAGGGAGGCTGCGTTAGAACTTTTTGTGTCTGTGTGGATTCTGTTAGCCAATATTTTAGAAATGAAAATGAACTGTGGTTTCTTGTGCTATCTGGCTTTAAAATGAAGAGCACACTAACCTCAAACGATGCATGTGTAGTCAGTTTGCATTTGTTTTTCCCTCCGAAGCCAGGAATAAGTTCTTAGAGGCAGCTGACTGGCTCCTCCCTGTTACAGAAATCAGACTTGGATGTGCCGAGTTGCCCACCACATCCAGCCAGACACGGACAAAGTAATTCCGGTGTTGAAGGTCAAGGGTGAAGTTGGGAAAGCTAACGGAAGATAATGTTGGGCATGGAAAGCTGCTTTATAGCGCTTTTTAGAAGTTAAGAATACCAATTTACAAGGTGTGTACAGGGCAGGTGCCGCCCTTCGGTTTGCCTCTCCAGTCACCCTTCCTGCGCACGCGCTGCTGGAGCTCTGGGCCCCCTGGAGACAGCCCTGCCTGAGCTTTGGAGATCCTTCTACTTCAGGACAAAGATCATTAGAAAGCTGGAGGCGACAGCGCACAGCTGCCATCCCAGATACTCAGGATGCTGAGATCTGAGGATTGAGGTTTGACACTAGCCTGGGCGATAAATCAGGCTATCTCCAATTAACCAGGAAAACGCTGCAAGTAGAGCCATGGCTCAAGTGGTAGAGCGCCAGCCTTGAGCAAAAAAGCCAAGTGAGAGCTCAAGGCCCTGAGTTCAAGCCATAGGACCAGTGCACACACACACACACACACACACACACACGGTCAACTGAGAAGCCTAGCAGAAGGCATTTATTTAGTACTTCATGTTCACCATGAGGTGTTCCACCGGAGGCTGAAATCTCCAGAGGACAGACGCCATGCAGTGAGGACAGAAAGTCAGTGCAAAGTGCACAGGCTACGCAGTCCTGGGGGAGTGTGACCCAGCCCGCCATCAGCAAACTGGGGCTTTGGTCAGGCAGAAATTGGAGAGAAGGTGCGGCAACCTGGGGCAGCTGGGCTGGAACTGGGACACAGGACTCTTGAAGGCCTGGGATCTCAGAACACAGCACAGGAGGCTCTTAAAGAAGCCTGAGGTCAGAATGCAAACACAAAGCTCTTCTCAAATGTGTAATCATAGCTGGACTCTGGTGGCTCATGACCTTTAGTCCTGGCTACTCAGGAGACAGATCTGACGGTCCCGGTTCAAAGCCAGCCCAGGCAGGAAAGTCCATATCCCCAATTAAACAGCAAAAAGCTGGGAGTGGAGCTGTGGGTCAAGTGACAGAGCATTAGCTTTGAGCAGAAAAGCCAAGTGACAGTGGAAGACCCTGAGTTCAAGTCCCTGTGTACACACACACACACACACACACACACACACGCCATAGATGGCCTTGTGGGATGGAGATGCGAGTGTGACTCGCGGTGAGGAGCTGGCTGGTGGTGCCTGTGGGGTAGAAGGAAAGCATGCTGAAGAGAAAAGCCAAGGCCTTGCACAGATAGCTCACATTTACTATTGATTAGACAACAGTTACAACTCCAAAATCTAGCAAACACTGGAAACCATTTACTGTGAGAGAATCTGTCAATACAATGAAGAAAAGGATTAGGAACAAAAGAAATATAAAGGCTATAAAGTAAGAACAACAAGAGGAGGAATTGCAAACATAAGAAAATCACAACAGCCGGGCACTGGTGGCTCATGCCTGTAATCCTAGCTACTCAGAAGGTTGCGATCTGAGGATCATGGTTCAAAGCCAGCCTGGGCAGGAAAGTCTGTGAGACTCTTATCGCCAATAAACCACTAGAAAACCGGAAGTGGCGCTGTGGCTCAAGCGGTAGAGCGCTCGCCTTGAGCTGAAGAGCGCAGGGACAGCGCCCAAGCCCAGAGTTCAAGCCCCACTATGGACCAAAAAAAAAAAAAAGAAAATCATGACACCATAAAAATGAATAAAAATATTTGAAGATGAATAGGAGGGTTTTAGTTAGTGAAACAGAAAACTCAATGAACATGTTAAAACCTAGATTAAAGACTATTAGGCAGAGAATTAATGAACTGGAAGACGCATCTGGGAAAATTACCCACAATAGAACATAAAGAAAGACAGCCCAAGCAGGCAATCAAAGGGAGAGCAGGAAGGATGGAGGAGGAGGTCCAGCGTATGCAGCCTGCCCTGGCGAGGCTCCACAAGGCCTACTTTCATCAGGCTCTGGCTTTGTGACTTCTGCATCATTCCAAAGCAAGAATGTGCCTGAAAAACTCACTGGGCAGGACACAGTGACTTATTACTCCAGGGAAATACCATGATGAGTCAAATAAAAAGTATCAGCAGAGAAACAATCTATTAAAAAGAACTAGGGGCTGGGAAGGTGGTTCAGTGGTAGAGCGCCTGCCTTGCATGCATGAGGCCCTGGGTTCGATTCCTCAGCACCACATAAGCAAAAAGAAAAAAAAGCTGGAAGTGGCACTGTGGCTCAAGTGGTAGAGTGCTAGCCTTGATCTGAAGAGCTGAGGGACAGCGCCTAGGCCCAGAGTTCAGGCCCCACAACTGGACCCAAAAAATAAATAAATAAAAAGAACCAGTAAAAGTTCTGGAGCTGAAAATCAAAAATCACTTTACAGCCATCTCCGCACTACCCAAAGTGTTGTTTATTGTGGTTCCCAATACTCACAACCAACTACAGTCTGGACATGTTAAATGGAACATTCTAGAAATTACCTGATCACAGCTATGCCTACATGGGAAAACATGTTTGTGTGCAGGGCCCATACTCCCCCAGTGTCTGGCACCCACCGAGGATCTGGGTCCACACCCAGAGAGAGAGAGGGGGTGGGGGAGGGGAGGGCGCCCTGCCTTGGCTCTGCCCACCCCCAGGCCTTTTCCCAGGCCTTGCTGTAAGGCTTCAGGGTTCTGGCCCCAGGTACAAACCCTCCTCATTCCGGGTTCCCGGTCTCTGCCTCCCCCACCCCTGGTGGAACGGCTTCCTCTGCTCCCTTCGGCTCTGCCCGTGACCAGCCTCTGCTCCCTTCGGCTCTGCCCGTGACCAGCTCTGCTCCCTTCGGCTCTGCCGTGATCAGCCTCTGCTCCCTTCGGCTCTGCCGTGATCAGCCTCTGCTCCCTTCGGCTCTGCCCGTGACCAGCCTCTGCTCCCTTCGGCTCTGCCCGTGACCAGCCTCTGCTCCCTTCGGCTCTGCCCGTGATCAGCCTCTGCTCCCTTCGGCTCTGCCCGTGATCAGCCTCTGCTCCCTTCGGCTCTGCCCGTGACCAGCCTCTGCTTCTTGTGTTCAGTCCCCTCCTTGCCTTGCTAACCACCTTTTGTGGTACTGGGGATTTGAACCCAGGACCTTAGGCAGCTGGCTAGCCAAGCGATCTACCACCTGAGCTGTGTCCCCGATCCATGGCACTGGCTAAGTTTGGGGTGGTTTGACCTCCTGACTGGATCCTGCCTGGCATGCCAGAGGTCACTGAAGACCTGAACAGAATCTGGAGGAGGAGGAGCAGCCGGCCCTGGCAGCCGAGCCGCACATTTGCACAGGGCTTGAAGCCGCCCCAGTTTGGGGTAGAGAAGCAAAAGGATTAGATTATGTAGCAGGCAAATTTCTTAGTGTTTCTGATTCAAAATCCATATACTGATGAGTATTACTGGTTCAATGACAGAGTAACCAATAGTTGTCAAAGCAGCAAACTTCATCATTTAAATCCTGATCTTGCAAAACTCTTTGCAACGCTTGAAAATCCATGAAATGATGAAATACAAAATCCAAAGAAGCGAATGGAACAGTGTTCACCACATGTACAGCGGGCAAGCTGTGGAGCTTGATCTTAGTGCACAGGTGGGCATGCTGTCAGTGGAGACTGATCTTCGTCTGTAACCCAGGCTGGCCTAGACTGGAACTTATGATGATCCTGCCTTGATCTCCTGAGTGTTGGGATTATAGGCAGACACCACCCCACCCTGCACACTGAACAACATGGCAGAGTCTGTGAAGGGGAAGCTGAAAAGGCCAATCGTAACTCCTAGGAGCTCTGCAGACAGATTGGGGGATTAACCAAGAGGAACTCAGCACAGGAAGCTAATTTGTTTTTATATTTTATTTGGATTGTTTCTCTTAGGATTTTAGAAACTGTAATTTACTGTATTGCACTGAAAGCTAAAGTTGAACATTTCACTCACATTTCTATTGTTATCTGGGAGCTCAGAAAGAATATGTTTCTCAAAATTCTAACCTTTTCCAAGCACACACTCTCAGTGTTTAAGCATCTCTTGCAGTACCAGTCTCCACTTTGTTCCATCTCTGGTCCTCTGTCTTCGCTGTCAGTCAGACACACAGACGCACAGGCCGGCCAGGGGACGGGAAGACAGGCAGCAGGCTGTACCGAACCAGGAGTCCCGTCCCTGGGGAGAAGAGGCCGGGTAGAGACCCCCAGCTCCCCGCAGGCTCCATGCACGGGCACAGCCGCCGACGTGCTGCTTCTGAAAAGGCTAACTTCCCACCGCACACAACGCCCGCAATCCTCGGTGGAAACATTTGGTGGAAATGGCAGGGATAATTTTGACCACGAAACTCCTCCAGGCTTATCTTGCTTTGCCACTAACACTCTCAATTTAGGAACGGCGCTGGCATCTTTTCCAGCTGCTGGACTGTCCGCGTGCCACCGGCTTCCACGAGTCTTATGTAGCGATAGCCAAGATAGTTCAAACTTATTCATTAAAGCACAATTAACTTGTTTGTTAACCCAAGGAAAGGGCACAGTAGATAGTCATACTTTATGGACCACCATAACTCACTAGGATATTTATTTTTCCCCAAATATTCTTCTCTACAGATTGAGATATCTGACTTTCAGCAGAGCCAAAGCAGGAGTGGATAATGACACACCAATGTTCCCACTTCTGCAGTGGGAAGGATCATCTCAGCCTACCTGAAAGATGCATGTGCTGTATTTCATAGTATATAACGTAACTTGGATACAAATGTATGAACTGTGAGTCTTTCAAATATGACTAAATTACCCCCGCCCCTCTCACGTGGGCATACATAAACAATATACATGCACATATACTCATATTCCTGCAATTCAATGTTTTGGACTTGAAATGACCATTGCAATACTAAAGGAAGTGGCAAGGTGAGTCCCTGTGTATAATAGCCAAGAATAATAGCCAACAGCTCTTTCTGCTCAGTATGGACACAGCTCTCCTGTGACTACTGGAAATGGATAGTAAGTCAACTGTGTCCATCAAGCTCATATTTTAAGGGGACATCTTTTTTTGTTTTTTATTGTTTTTGCCAGTCTTGGGGCTTGGACTCTGAGTCTAGGCACTGTCCCGAGCTCTCTTTGCTCAAGGCCAGCACTCTACCACTTGAGCCACAGCGCCACTTCCAGCTTTCTCTGTGATTAGACATAAAAGTCTCACGGGCTTTCATGCCCTGCTAGCTTTGAACTTCACTCCTCAAATCCCATCCTCCTGAGTAGGTAGGATTACAGGCATGAGCCCGCTGAGGTGACATCTTTCAAGGCAGAGTGACTGGCTGAAGTCATTCTGGTCCGTTTCTACACACCGACACAGAGGAAGGTGTAACTTTTCTGTAACTAGATAAAAACAAGGGATTGAATCCATTTTTATGTTGATATGCAATCCAAAAATAGTATATATTGAAGATTTTATACATTTCAACGTTTTCTCTGTCAGGCCTTTATACTCTCAGTTTTAGGCAAGAGCCCAAGTTTTCTGAGATCCCATAGCCAAATCATCAGCGCAATGGAAGGAAAAAAATCATACTGGAAGCCATATGCAAGAGCACTACGGTGACAGTGTCTGAAAAGAAAGCCATTTCTATTTTTTACATCCCTTTCACTATAGCAGAGTGTGAATTTTAACTGACATTTCCAACTAAGTAAAAATCGCAGGGGGAGGGGGCAATCAGATGCGAAAGGAATGCTGAAGGCCATGGTGTTGATCTCAAACCCCTCCCTACCCCCAGCTTCCCGGCCTACCGCCCTCCAGTGGCTCCATGGCAGGTCCCAAAGGTCCCAAAGGCAGAGGAGGCCCAGGAGCTCGCAGCGGCTTCCCGGCCTGCCCCTGCCCCGTCTCTCAGTGCTCACACTAACTGGCTCCTAATCTCCCCAGAAACAAAGCAAAGGAATCCTTTAGCTTCTATCATGTGAGGGGTACACCGCTCCCCTGCCCCAGATTAATAGTTCTTAAAAAACCACTCTGGGACACAGCCAGAATGTAGTTCGAGTTTTCCTTTCTTTCTTTTTTTCTACTTGTTCTCTGAATGATGGAATTAGCTCCCAGAAGAGTATTTGTCTTTCTTCTCTCTGAAGTGCTCTGTGGTAGTTTGTGTTTTTCCAAAATGGCTACAAAAGCCCAGCATTGGTGGTTCGCGCCTGGCATCCTAGCTACTGAGGCTGATACCTGAGGATGGTTGGTTCAAAGCCATCCCAAGCAGACACACTGAAGAGACTCCTCAATTAACCACTAAAAAGCCAGAAGTGGGAATGTGGCTCAAATGGTAGAGCACTAGCCTTGAGCAAAATAAGCACAGGACAACACCCAGGCCCTGAATTCAAACCTCAGGAAAGGCACAAAACCAAAAACAAATGGGGGGGAAAATGGCTGCGAAAGTATTTCTGTTTTTTTTTTTTTTTTTTTTTTTGTCAGTTGTGGGGCTTGAACTCTGGGCCTGGACGCTGTCCCTCAGCTCTTCAGCTCAAGGCGAGCGCTCTACCACTTGAGCTACAGCGCCACTTCCGGTTTTTTGGTAGTTTATTGGAGATAGGAGTCTCACAGTCTCTCCTGCCCGGGCTGGCTTTGAACCGCGATCCTCAGATCTCAGCCTCCTGAGTAGCTAGGATTACAGGCATGAGCCACCAGCACCCGGCGAAAGTATTTCTGATCTTCTGGGCTTCTTTTAGAATTTTGCCACTTGCACAAGAGGGTGGGGTGGTGCCTTTTACTACAACCCCTACCTTCCCCCCACCCGACTTAAAAGTGTTAAAGCACCAGTAGTAGAAATACAATAAAATGTAAGACAACTTCCACCTGGTTGTCTTTCTCAGGACCTTCACAATTGGCATGTGGCTGCCATTTTGTGAGGAAGCCCAAGCTGCAGAGCAAACTTCTGGGCTGGGGTTGCCACTTTGGGCGAGTACTATTAGGGCGGGTGGACACCATGGAGAAGACTCCAGCCCCAGCCTCCATCCAACCACAGCTACAAGACAGACCCTGAGTAAGGACAGGTGGGCCAGCGCAGCCAACCTCCAAGGCCTGAGCTGTAGGACAGAGTACTGATAGTCAACAGCTGTATTATAATGCATAATTGTTTCATGACATTTCACCTGAGGACAAGTTCTTACACAACAGCGGATAATCTGAACATGGCCTGAAAGGAGATCAAACACTTAGAATTGTAGTCTGCAAAGTTTTTCCATAATCCTCTTAATGTATTTTGAAAGAACATAAATGCTCACACATTTTTCTTGCCATTTATCAGTTTGAATGTTTGCAAATTATCATGAAAAATAATTGTATCTTAAATGCATGTTCCATATCAGTGCCACTCACTGCCATGATAACCCATACTTAAAACAGAAACTTTTTCTTTCTTTTTTTTTTTTTGTCAGTCATAGAGCTTGAACTCATGCCACTGTCCCTGTACTCTTTTGCCCAAACCTAGCACTTTACCACTTTGTGCCATAGCAACACTTCCAGTTTTCTGGTGGTTGTCTGGAGGTAAGAGTCTCAGACTTTCCTGCCCCAACTGGCTCTGAACCACGATCCTCAGACCTCAGCCTCCTGGGTAGCTAGGATGACAGGCGTGAGCCACCAGCATCCGGCCAAAATAACATTTTTGATAGTTTGTTTTTTTTACACTGTGCGCTTTAAATACATCTTGCCCAAAGTAGACATAAAGGGCTTGGAGTATTATAAAACTCATTGGTTATCTTTATTGTGAAATAAGCCAACCAAATCAAGGATTACTTTTTTGTCATTAAAAAAAAAAAAAAAAAAAAAAAAGCCTTTCTGCTGGGCGCTGGTGGATCGCCGTTCAAAGCCAGCCCGGGGAGGAAAGTCCATGAGACTCTCATCTCCAATAAACCACTAGAAAACCGGAAGTGGTGCTGTGACTCAAGCGCTTGCCTTGAGCTGCAGAGCTGAGGGACAGCGCCCAGGCCCAGAGTTCAAGGCCCACGACTGACAACAAAATCCTTTCTGTCTCCATTCAGCTAAGGGAGGTGACCGAGGCGCGCGCGCCTGTGAGGAGGATCACGCTGGAGACAGCACTTACCCGTGCATGCAGGAAGAACGAATCAATCACAAGCTCTGAGCAAACAAGCCTTGCGAACCCCTGCTGCAAAGCCTCGGGGCGCGGACCTCGGTGTCTGTGGACAGGGCCCAGCGCTGGCGATGCCGGCAGGCGCGGGCTGGGGAGGGGAGAGGGGGACTGGGGAGAGGCGGCCTGGGGAGAGGAGAGGCGGCCGGGGGAGAGGCGGCCTGGGGAGAGGAGAGGCGGCCTGGGGAGAGGCGGCCTGGGGAGAGGAGAGGCGGCCTGGGGAGAGGCGGCCTGGGGAGAGGCGGCCGGGGGAGAGGAGAGGCGGCCGGGGGAGAGGAGAGGCGGCCGGGGGAGAGGAGAGGCGGCCGGGGGAGAGGAGAGGCAGCCGGGGGAGAGGCGGCCTGGGGAGAGGAGAGGCGGCCTGGGGAGAGGCGGCCGGGGGAGAGGAGAGGCGGCCTGGGGAGAGGAGAGGCGGCCTGGGGAGAGGAGAGGCGGCCTGGGGAGAGGAGAGGCGGCCTGGGGAGAGGCGGCCGGGGGAGGGGAGAGGCGGCCTGGGGAGAGGCGGCCGGGGGAGAGGAGAGGCGGCCTGGGGAGAGGAGAGGCGGCCTGGGGAGAGGCGGCCGGGGGAGGGGAGAGGGAGGCTGGGGAGAGGCGGCCTGGGGAGAGGAGAGGCGGCCTGGGGAGAGGCGGCCGGGGGAGAGGAGAGGCGGCCTGGGGAGAGGAGAGGCGGCCTGGGGAGGGGAGAGGCGGCCTGGGGAGGGGAGAGGCGGCCTGGGGAGGGGAGAGGCGGCCTGGGGAGGGGAGAGGCGGCCGGGGGAGAGGCGGCCGGGGGAGAGGGGGCGTGAGCACCGCCATCCCGCTTCCAAACCCGCTCCCTTCTCAGGACCCCAGCGCGGGCTCCCGGGGCTCCCGGGAGGGGTGTGGGGAGCTTGACCGTCGCCCCGGGGGGCAGGCCCCAGGTTTCCCCCAGACCCAGGCAGCACGCGGGACCCGGGACCGTGGGATCTCCGGCCGGAGGCGGCGGGCGCCACGCCAGGCCCAGCCCGAGGAGGCCAGCCAGGCTCGGGCCTCACTGCGCCTGCGCAATGGCTCTCGGAAGACCCGGCCCAGGACCCGCCAAACTGTACCCTAGTGAGCTGCGGATCCAAAGGAACCTCGTCTACCACGCCAGAAGGCAGGCGCCCAACAGAATGTTCCAGAACGTCCCGCCCCACCACGTGGACAGGTAGTAGTTACAGCCAGGGAACAGAAAGTGAGGTAGAGAACCGGAAGTCAATGCCGAGCTTGCCTGAGTGGATGCAGCTCCCGGAAATAGGTTCCGAGGCCTCCTGATTGGCTGCAGCTCCTGTCAGTTTTATTTGATGCGGGCCAGAGTTGGATGCCTGTGATTGGCTGAGGCTCAGCCAATCGTTCCCACAGCAAGTTGGGTTCGGGATCGCGGAGCCGGGACGGAGCGTGAAAGGTGTGCGGGGAGGCTTGCTGCCCCAGTGCTCCGGCTCGAGCCTGTCTGGGGGGCCGCCCCGTCGTACTGGCCATCCTCCCCGGCTCGTGCTGACAGTGGCAGCCTCAGCAGCGTGTCGGAACGACAGCCGCGAAGTGAGGGGAGAGCAGGAGAAAAGACGCCAGGGCGGCTCTGGGTTCATCACTTTTTGTTTTCATATGCAGAGAGACACGAACATTCTGACGTCCAGACGACAGAAGGCGGCCCTGGCCCAGCCCCTGCCCGCGTCAGCCCTTCCCTGGGCCCACTGCTCCTTCTGCTCCTTCTCCGTTGAGTGCTGTGGTGCCTGCTACCACAGGAGAGAACGTGGTCCTTCCCTCCCATCATGTGGCTCCATCTTCGTCCTCTTGCGCTTCTTCCCACGCACAGCTGTCATCACAAGTCATCTGTTGATATTTAATTATTAAATCTATTTTACGCCAGGCACCCATGGCGCACATCTATCCAGAAAGCTGAGATCTGAGTATCACAGTTCAAAGCCAGCTTGGGCAGGAAAGCCCATGAGACGTTACTTCTAACAAACTACCAATAAGCCAGAAGAGAAGCTGTGGTAGAGCTCTAGCCTTGAGCAAGAAAAAAAAAAAAAAAAGCTAAGGTTTAGTGCCCAAGCCGAGTTCAAGCCACAGGACTGGCAAAACAAACAAACAGGAGGAAAAAAAACCAACTCTATACTAAACTAGAAAATCAACACAGGGCTGGGAAGGTGGCTCAGTGGTAGAGCGCTTGCCTTGCATGCCTGAGGCCCTGGGTTCGATTCCTCAGCACCACATAAGCAAAAAGAAAAAAGCCGGAAGTGGCGCTGTGGCTCAAGTGGTAGAGCGCTAGTCTTGAGCTGAAGAGCTGAGGGACAGCGCCCAGGCCCAGAGTTCAGGCCCCACAACTGGACACCAACACAATGCCTCTTTTCTTGCATATATGTTGTTTTTCTAAAGCTTTTACCTTTTCTGTTTTTTTCCTATAACCTATTTCCCTCAACTTTCCAATATGTCTATTGTTTATCTATTTGACATACACTCAAAACTTCTCAGCTTCTTTCCTTTCGCCCAGGGAGACTTGTTTTTGGTGCGTGGCTATTGATATGAAGTGAGCCTTTGCTATAATCTTGACAGACTTGACTCACTTCTCTTTGGAACCCTGTTTCCTGGACCATGTGTCTTCTCCTTTCTTGTCTTACTGTCTTGCTTGAGTAAATCCTCTGGTAGCTAGCTTCCCAGAAAAGGCCCACATGAAGTGACCCATTTTACCTATGCACTTGAAGGTTGATACCTATGTTTGGATGGAAAAAGATGCATGCTCATTCTCCTGTCCTAAGGGATGGGCAGTAACTGTGACCCAAACTTGTCCACCTGGGCATCTCATACTCAGAAGAAGTTCAGGTGCTCCTCGTTCAGAATTTATTTAACAGCAACATCAGAGTTTTTTTTAACTGCACTCAATGGTAGATTTGATTTATGGAAATGATCAAAAGTTACTTGGAGGAGAAGACAGACATATTTAAGCAAGGCCTTTTAAGAATGTTGAACGGAATACTGTCCTACATGTTGCTCTGGGAGAAAAAGGTCAGGTAGGGGTGGATTTTTAAGAGATTGAATCACATTTTCTCTTTACACCAAAAGTCCTAATCAGTTATGTAACAACCGAACTTATTTGGCTGGAGTATGCCTTTATTGAATAGCTCCACCCCCATCTTCACAGGACCCAAACTTCCACAGGCCATCCCAAGAGAAAGGTTGAGATTTGTGCTAAACCTGGTAACAGATTTTGGCCAGAAACTGTTTCTGAAAGCACATCTCTTTCCACAGCCAGAGTGGTAGGGCCAGCAGCTCCCAGAGTGTGACATCTTTCCCCAGGACATGGAGAGACTTGGTGACCTCCTAGTTTGGACAGTCCCACAGATGTTAGAGGAACAAGCAAAAACGCTCTTATTTGTGATTTTGACATGTGCACTTTTTCCGGATCTGGGGAATGTTGTAATTTTCCAGTGCAAACTTTGACACATTGTTTCTGGGTCACAGAGAAAACACCACCTTTCATCCCCAATTACTGTTTTCCTCAAACCCATGCTATTTTTGTCCAGAACAAATGCCAAGCTTCTGATTTCTCACTTGTCAGTCGACTTTATGGTGAAGAAAAAACTTCTTTGTGTGTGCTATTGGGGCTTGAACTCAGACCCTGGGTGCTATCATTTAGCTTTTTCCACTGGAGGTTAGTGCTCTACCACTTGAGCCACAACTCACAGATCTCAGCTTCTTCAGTAGCTAGGACTACAGGCATGAGTCACTAGTCCCAGGCTGATTTCTTCTACTTCTTAAGGCAGCTGGGAGTAGACTAATTTAGACACAGTTAAGATTAGTGCTGCTGCATGCTAGAACAAGTTGCAACATGCTGAAAATACTCAGAACCTGGATTCTGTACTTCATATGTTACAGTGTGGAACAAGAATGTGTAGGTCTCTTGAAAGAACATTATACCTCTATATTGCAAAGGTAAGAACTCTTCTACTTCTGAAAGCTAGACAAAAACAGTCTTGACAGGATTCATTTCATTTACCTAAAAGTTTTGAAAGCTGTTTTTCAGCTGATTGAAATTTATTTAGTAATCTGATAATTTGGTGCAGAGGATATTCAAGTTTTCCTTCAGCCAGTGCCAAGTTCACAAAATAGCTGCATGGGGGCATACTTCCTGGGTTGAGGGATTTTTACGTGTTTGTGTATACCAGTCCTGGGACTTGAACTCAGAGCCTCAGCGCTACCCTGAGATCTTTTAGTTTTTGTTCAAGGCTGGCATTCTCTCACTTGAACCACAGCTCCACTTCCAGTTTTTTGGGTGGTTAACTGGAGATAAGAGACTCACAGACTTTCCTGTCTGAGCTGGCTTTGAACCTTGATCCTCAGGTCTCAGCCTCCTGAGTAGCCTGGATTACAGGGGTAAGCTTCTGATGCTGGGCTTCTCCCTTGCTGTATCTGCTTTCTTTTTTGCTCAGCATTCCCAAGGTAAGTTTGTTTTATGGAGTGTACTTTTAGTCTTGTGTGTAGAATAACCACCAAATTCAAAGTCATATGGATGCTTTTTTTTCCCCTTTAGAGACATTTACATGTAGATCTATGGTCACTTTTGAGTTTGTGTTTATGTAACAGTTCAGTGCTAAGTAAGCCATTTGTTGGGGGACATGTGGATCCAGTTGTTTGAATATCATCATAAGCACTGAGGAATCATCAACTTCCTTCAACATTTTAATTTTTATTTACTAGTTATTTGGCAGTGCTGGGATTTGAACTCAGGGCCTCACACCGCTAGGCAGGTGCTCTACTGCTGAGTCACACCTACCAGCTTCAATTTTTAATTTTGCTTTCATTGTATTTAGTTATTGCCACTCCTGGAGACTGGACTGAGGCCTGATGCTGTCCCTCAGCTGAGAAGCATCTCATGGACTTTCTGTCCTGGCTATCTTCCAACCATGATTCTCAGATGTTAGTCTCCTGAGATTACAGGCATGAGCGACCAGTGGCCAGCATCATTTTAATGTTTAACAGGTGAAGAATTTGAAGCCAACAAGTACACAATCTTTTAATAAGTCGATGACAGAGCCAGGCTCCTGCTGAGACCATACCATTCAGCTCTGTGACTTTCCGCGGCTGTGTGCTGACCACTGAACTCCCCAGCAGCAATGGCATTGTTACAGCAGAAGTGTACAAACCAAAGAGGAACTTGCCCATAAGGAAGGAGAGGAAATGTTCTTCAACTGCCCTGTTTCCAGGAAAGTCACAGGAACTTGATATCTCTGACAAAAAACAACAAACCTCAAGGGTGTCACAAAAGAAGAAATTGACAAACAGAAGTTTAGCAAGGGTTTATTCTAGTAAGCCAGGATCAAGTAAGGAGACAGAAAAAAAGGAGGTAAGGGAAAGCACTTCCTTCTAGGAGGTAGGAGCAGGGAAACCAAAAAATGGTGGGGTTTTGCCTTGGGTGTTTCCTGTTTTCTGGGCAGGGAATGAACATGCTCCTGACTCTAGGAGCCCCCAAATATCAGTGAGACTTGAGTGGCTCTATCACCAGAACACGGTGAGTCAGGTCTTGGGGTAAGGTCATCCCAAGCACAGATTCAAAGGAGTGAGTTTCAGGACTTTCATTTGTCAGGCTTGACCTTTGGTTTTCTGTCTCTACCTGCTCTCAGCGCTCACAGCGCTGACACGGAGCATCTTTATACCTGGGAGGCAGGTGTGGAGGGGCCTTGCGCTTCCCCAATCCAGCAGCTTTACCCATAGAAACTCGGGGAGGAGAACTGGCTGCACAGATTCTTTAGATATACTTCCTGGCTGCTTTCATTTCTGAGTCTGGCCGCTTGTCAAATACAAAATCTGCGGCCTCAAAACCAGCCATTTGGTAGTGTAAACTTTAAATACACATGGAGACCAGTTTAAATATATTCACACTAGTTATGTTTACCGCAGCGGGCAGGGCTCAGTGCAGACTCCCATTGGCAAGAGGCAGACAGTGTTGGGACACAGGAAGATTGAAGAGCCAACGAGTCCCCAATGTCCTGCAGATCCACACCTGGACCGGGACCTGGTCTGCCAGGCCTGAGGCTGTCTGGGATCCTAGGGGGCCTGGCCAGCAGTGACTGCGGTGTGTTCACCCCTCTCCTCCCTCCCAGAACCTGGCAAACAGAAGCTGGCCTGCCTCCCAGCAGCGTGCTGTGAAGCTGCAGTCCTGGGGGCACTGGGGTGTGAGCCTCAGGGCTGCTGGTTCAGTCAGAACGCCAGGGCAGCGGGCAGGGCAGCACACAGCGGCCAGGGCAGCGGGCAGGGCAGCGCGCAGCGGGCAGGCAGTGGGGCCGGGGGTTGCTCTGTTGATGTTAGGGTCAGGTCGGCTCTAACGTTCATGATCTCAGAACCCTCACTGGTAAACTGGGGCTCATCACAGCGTTGAGCTTGCAGGGAGGTTAGGATTTAGAAGTTCACCGTGTGACGTCCCTTTCGTCACACGCAGCTGGTGGTGAGCACTCGGATTATTAGACAGAGGGCAACCTAAGGGCTGCCTAAATGCTGCTGTGCGGACTCCCTACGTGGGCCCCCTAATTAACTAAAAAGTAGGTTTCCAGTGTGGCCTCCCTGCCTCCATTCTGTGTGCCTCTGCCGTAAGCCACTCTCTCAGGAGGGACAGGATTTATGGACACCATGCTCACAAGGAGAGATGGGGGGAAAGGGGCATCAGAGCCTCCCAGGACAGAGGACATGTCTCCAGAACCGCCCCCCACCCCCAACAAGGACTGACACCATGGCCACCCTGACTCCCTGTGGCTAGGACTATTTATTTAACTCTTTACACCTTTAGCACCCCCAGATCTAATTCCTTGTCTAAATCAAAAGCTCCTACCTGCATCTTGAAGGTGGCTGGAAACAGGCTGGAAGGCTAAGGCCAGGCCACATGACAAACCTCCTTAATAATGACCTCCTCTCTGCTCGTCACCACCACCATATCTCTACGTGGTGTACACGGGCAAGTGGTCAGATCTGATGTGATGCCCCAGGAGTCTGGGCCTAAAGTCAAAAGTCTACAACTCCCAGTTCAGTTACAAGAGACTGAAATGCCACGGGACCGTCTCAATCCACCATCCCTGATACATCTGCTCCTTTCCCAGCTCTGGTGATTAGTTCATCCTTAGACAGAACAGGGTCTCAGTTTTGCCTTTTATTTCCCTTCCCTTAGGAGACAGCAACCACAGTCATTAAAAAAAAAAAAAAAAAACAACTCTATTGCAATAATGATTTTAAAATAGATGTTATTTACCTATTAATATTTATTAAGCATTATTATTCAATATTAAAGTATGAAGAAAATACACAGTGGCACTTAGAATTATATTTTAACACAGAATGCTAACAGCAGACACAAAAGGGCAAATATATGAAACCAGATAACAGTAGACTGCAAATAACATGAATGCATCTTGTATAAACTTCGATGTGTTGGCCTAATCCATGATACTAATGGGATTGGGGATATTAAATGTAAAGTCAATAATTTGAATCAAACATTAAGTGGCCAAAAATAATTTGTGGGGAAAGGGACATTCAATATTAAAAATATCAACTTTTTTCTCTATAAATATAATTCATATGGCTGTTTTTCGTAAACTTATCATTCAAGACTTTTTCTCTATAAATATAATGCACATGGCTCTAAGGTTTTATTAAAAACTTACCTTTCTAAAATAGCCCTTTGAAGCCAGGTGACTTGAGTGGATGGGTGGGTTGGAAGAGAGGGAGAGAGTGATAAAAGAAAACCATTGATCAAGAGGCATTGAATTCATAAACTGACATGTTGAATTGGAACTCCTTTGTATAACTAAAGATAACAAAAAATTAATTTTAAAAATAAAATAGCCCTTCAAGAGCCCCCAAATCACATGTTAAAACAATTAGATAATGTTAATGATGAAGATGGCATACAAATGAAGCTAAAAGTAAACTATCTTAGCAAACTGTAAGGAACAACTGACCCCTGCCAGTAAAGACTGAAAACCACTCACTGCAGGAGCGGGCATTATGAAATCACACGCTGGGTTTGAACCCTGTCTAGGTCATTTAGTTGCTGTGTGACACTGGGTAACCACTAACATCTCTGTTTCTCAGTTTGGATTTGTGAATTGAGGACAATAGTTATGAGGTGGTCATACAGTTTAAATTAGTTAATATACATGAAGGTCATGGACATGGTCAGGAACACAGGTAAGCTACTTTGGTTATAACAAATGCATAATGATACTTTAAGTATGTTATGGATACAGGATGAAGAATAATTGATAACATAAATAACATGTTTAATTGGGGGTGGGGGATTAAGTTGAATATAAATCATTGCTAACCCATAAATATGGCTAAAGATCCAAAACAAGTCCATGTCATATACTAAAGTAACACCAAAATAAGTCTAATCAAGAGTTCATCAACAGTAGGATGTGTTATTACTTTAGGAACTATTGAAAAAATACTACCGTTGACTCTAGCGGTCTTAAGATATAATCTAATGTCAGATAAATCAAAATGTAGTCGGGGGATGCATCTTAGAATGAACGAAATCCTGATATAAAGCCTGGACAGTGGTCAAGGAGTTAGATGGCAGAAGAATTTGTTTAAAGACAAGAATGTAGACCACTGGATTCTCCTAGTGGCTTCTCTGGGGGAGCTCTATTTCTGGACAGGAGAATGGCCACCCTGGTTCAGGCCCAGTGGGAGCAGAGGTGCGAGCCGGCCAGGAGCAAATCCCTCAGGCAGTGCCAGGAGAGGCCACTGTGAGTCACCTTTGCCTCTGGAAGGCTGGAGAGGGTTTAAAGAACTGATAGCAACAGCAATGCCTTTGTGCTTCTGACCATATAAAGTATTTATCGAGCTGAATTCCAGGAAATGGAAAAAAATTGATAGCAACAGAATGTCTATTCCAAATACTTATAATCAAAAACCCTAAACACTGGTCAGATTTCAGATTCCTGGTGGCAATCTGATCATCTGAGAGTTCTTCGAATAATTCGGGGCTGTGAAACTTCCTTCCTTGCCCCATCCCTAGCCTTGCTCAGGTCTCCCTACAACCAGCCCCACAGTGCACAGCTGTTCAGCTTTTGGGAAGTATGGAAATAATTAGCCAATTGGAAACCAACTTCGTCTAAGACCCACCTTCTGATTAGGATTATGATTTTAGCAGACATCTTTATCGCAGTAAGAATGTCATACAAGGTAAAATGTAAAAGATGGAAACAAAAGGAATTGCTCTTAAAGCTGAATACAAGATACTATGTGTAACTGGCGCTGAGCAACTATGTCCGAATCTAAGTGCCACAGACAAGTCTGATCCTCAAGGTGCAGAGCCACACCCAGCCTCCAGCCTGACTTGCCGCTGGCTCAGCAGCATCCCCTGATGTAAGATCCCAGACCTTGCACACTTCTCCCCCACCTCCACCTCCTGTCCTTGGGCAGCTTTGGATCCCAGTAGAGCCACAAAATGGAGCCTGATCTTTAGGTGAACCGAGGGTTCCATTGAACTGTTACACAAAAATGAAGTAGACGTCAGATGTACTGTTGATAAGACTGGGGGATTGTTGCAATAGTTCCTTATCCTCAATATGATGAGGAAAATCCCCAAACAACACAGAAAGGCCTATCCAGAAGTCTCAGCGAACCATGGTTTTCCTAGGTGACATTTAACCAGTGGCTGAGATAAGGAATGACAAAGATGGGTAAGGAAGATCTTTGAAACTACCCTTGCTGGGGCTGGGAAGGTGGCTCAGTGGTAGAGCGCTTGCCTTGCATGCCTGAGGCCCTGGGTTCAATTCCTCAGCACCACATAAGCAAAAAGGAAAAAGCTGGAAGTGGCGCTGTGGCTCAAGTGGTAGAGCGCTAGCTTTGAGCTGAAGAGCTGAGGGACAGTGCCCAGGCCCAGAGTTCAGGCCCCAAGACCGGACCCCCCCACCCCACAAAAAAGAAAGAAACTACCCTTGCTAAAAGCAACGCTGAAGGTCTGAGCTCAATACTTCATCCCAGACCGTGATTATCTAAAACACTATTTTTCACTCTAACTACATACCTCAATTTTTGATCCCAGAGAAAACATGTTCAGCATAGGTAAGTTATACTTGAACATTTTCAGTATTCTAATGTAAAGTGCAGGAGTGAACCACTTTGATTCTATAATTAACATTAATTTATCCGATGGGCGCCTGTTAAAGACTAAACAATGGGTTTATGTCACACAAGTAGGCGAGAAGTAAACATCACCTAGAGCTGATCAAGATGGGCTATGGATGCCCACCCAGGACGTTTATTGAATAAAGCATAGGACTCTTTCTGGAAAAATTACTAGAAGTAGAAACAGACTAGCTTATCAGGGGCAGACAGGTGACAGATAGGGTAAGCCAGTAAGGAACTGCTCAGACCCAGTAGTAAGGTATGTCACACTTGATACTATAAGATGCCACAGGATTTCTGGACAGTTTCCTAGGGTGGTTATTCTAGTTTATTTTGTATCTGTTTTATTCCCTCCTTTAAGTATTCTGTAACTGTCCATAGGCTCTCTGAAATCTAGAGCTTGGCCTAAAGAGCTGCATTGAGTTTTTTTACTCTGCTGCCCTGGGGAAGGGGGGAGGGTGTTTATGGTAAAAAGGGTGGTGACAACACACAAAAACAAACAACAACCACCACCACCTCAGGGTACAAAAAAGACTGAAAGGAACTCAAGACAAAACATAGTGGTTGAAACACACACACACACACACACACACACACAAACTAAAAAAAAAGTCTTTCAAAATAAAAGTGGTTTAATTTGCACTGAAAAACAATATGCAGCCTACAAACTCTCAGAAACACAAATTAAAAGGTAGTTACAAGTGTCAGGAACTATGATAATTCTGAAAATAACAATCTTTTTATTAGATACCTAAGACCATGCTGTAAGACTTGAAATGCCAGGTCATGTAGAGATAAGTTACATGCTTTTTGCTATACATTTGGACTCTTACCTAAAATTTCATTAAAAGAACACTTCATTCTAACTAATTTAAGTTCTACAGCTACTAAGAACACATTACACTGGTGAGGTGAACACATCTTTTTTCCCAGCTGACTGCACGCCGCTGTTTCTTCTTTACTCCCTTATATTTGGTGAGGAAGCCAACCATGAGAAGCTAAGCAATTGTCAGGAGAAATGAGAAGGAAGCACTGTCGGGTCTATGGACAGGGGACTAAGGTCTAGAGCCCTTGTTGCCTTGAAGAAAAACGAGGTAAATAAGTATAAAATGTTAATATTAGAAAATGATGGTGAATGAAACAATTATTTCTAACCGTTTCTTAAATGTAAGGGTCATCTGTAAACTGTTTTCATGTTTGAACAATTCATGTTAATAGGCTATTCATGTTTGCTAGATTCCCAACAAAGCAAGATACAGCCTCTAACACACACGTCTGGCTAAGCAGCACCCCCAGTGTTTGGCAGGAGAAGGGCAAGGACTGCATGCTTCCCTCTAAGCCAGTGACCTGGCCCCAGCAGAGAGAGAATATTGTGTGTGGTCTGGAACAGCACCCTTGTCTTTATGTAATTAATTATTGTTGCTAATTTAGATTGGTCCTCACTTCAATTAGATTTTTTTTATGAATTTTGATGATACTTCCCAAGGCCATGATGGCTCATTCCTGTGACCCCAGCTACTCGGGAGGCAGAGACGAGAGGTGAAAGGTTATCCTTTTTACCTCTGCCAGGGCAAAATGTTAGGAAAAGCCTATCTCACCCAACAAGATAGGTATGGTGGCACATGTGTATGCAGGAATGATGTATGTCAGAGGATCAAAGTCTAGACCAGTCTGGGCAAAAAAAGGAAGACCCTACCTGAAAAAATAATTAAAGCAAAAAGGGCTAGAGAAGCAGCTCAAATAGTAGAATATCAGCTTGGAAGCATGAGGTGCAGAACTCAACCTCCAGTACTGCCTCCCAAAACAAAAAACCATCTCCCTCACAGTTTTGGCACTATAGATGGCCATTGCTAATGGCGCCCCAGCTGCATGATGGGGAAAGCCACGCACTGGGAACTGCTGTTTGACCTTTGCACGTTGCTCTCTTCCTGGGCTGATGACGGTGGTCCAACTCTCTCCTGAGGCTGGATGGTGACAGCAGCTGCAGTTTCCCGTCAGCCCCAAGATCACAAAATGACTCCAGTATCGGAGCACTGGAGCCTCCCATGAAATCTCTACTTGCACCATCTATACCTTGTCTACACTTATCAAGGTGAGATCCCTAAGTCACAGAACATTTGTAATTGTTCTTCCCTCCTGGCGGGCCTCTGCATTATGCTTTATTTTCCAAAAAAAACCTCACTGCACTGGGCAACCAGAATATTTAGTGCTCACTCCATGTCCACAGAGGCCCTGCTCAAAAAGGACTCAAAGCCAGGTGTCAGTAGTGCACACCTGTGACCCCACCTACTCAGGAAGCTGAGATCTAAGGATGCAGTTTAAAGCTCACTTGGACTTCAATTAATCACCAAATCATCTCCGTTAATCACCAAATAATAATAATAATGATGATGATAATGATAAAAGCTGGAAGTAGAGCTGTGGCTCAAGTGATAGAATGCTAGCCTTGAACAGAAAAGCTCAGGGGACAATGCCCTGACCCCGAGTTCAAGCCACAGGACTGGCACAAAAAGAAGAAGAAGAAAAAAGATTCCACCCCAAGCTCTAGAAATGTCTTCCAATCTCCACAAAGGCCAGGGTCAAAGCTGTCAGGATGATAGAGCCCAGGCTGGGATGTTACTCATTTTATGAAAAACTTCCATCATGTAGGTGACCAAGGCTACTTCCTAGCAGTTGTTCTAGATACTTAACTCATATTTGATAAAACTAAGTGGTAAGAATATTAATTCCGTAAGTAGGAAAAACTCTTCCCACAGCTGGCTTAATACTAGTACACTTTGAAAACTAATTTTTTACATACCTTAGACTGCATCTTCTGGAGATCTATCTATCTCAAGGACGGCATTTTCTTCCTAGGCACGAAAGGGTTTAAAATTACGTAAGATCTTAAAGTCTCTTTCTACTTAATCAGTCTCAGCCAGGGATTCTCAACCTTGGTAGAGCGACGAGCCATTTAAAAAGCATTCAGTGCTGGCTCACTGTGAACTTCAACTTTTCAGCTCATTTGTATAATCATGGCCAAGGTTTAAGCTTGAGTAGGGAATGACAGGGGGTAGTATGACCTGGAGAATTACCTAACTGTTTCAGATGGGCACTGAGGCCTTATCCCCACCCCAAGCAAAAAGGTACCCCACTGGCTTCTACCCTCCTTCAAGGGTCAGCAGGACCTGTGAGGTGGGGGATAAGAGGCTGGGCTCCAGTCTCAAATGCTGACCAAAAAATTCACCACACCTTCTTTTCTACCTCTTCCCCCTTAAGTCATCCACCATAAGACAAAGGGAACAAGAGCTCCTCATTCTCTCTTTTCCTGGCCACTACTGTGATATGCTCAAGATTTAGCCAGGAACTCAGGGATTTTTAAACTATGGGATACTTCTAAAGAGGCTGAGAATTCCTGGTGTAACCCAAAATTATGTGGTCTTAAACCCTTTTAAATTTAGTACTTTAGCCAGAAGGAAAAAAAAAAGATTTAATTTCATTCCAAAAAAATTCTGATTAGTATTTGTAAGAAAAAAATTAGTCACATATATTTCACTGTAGTACTACAGCATGCAAATGATCCAGAACTCTCAAGAGAATTTTAGCTCAAATTACTTAGGCAATTAAATTCTAAGCACTATATAAATAAAGCTCTAATACATCATGTGAAGACAAATTTTCCTTCAATAGTGAAATGTTGTTTCAGTTTCCGTATACTTAAATTTCCCAGCATAGGAGGGCTGATCCTTAAGCATTTGGCACCATGCAAGTTGTCTCGAGTGAAAAATACCAACAGCTTTGTCATTTCTGGGCTTGTCCAAAGATAAGTGCACAGGCAGCACCCTGTCAAGAGGAGCAGACCTGCCTTTATATGACACACATTAACACATCTCCCTTGTGGTTTACAGTGGGGGCAGACTGGTCCATAAAATATAAGACTCTACAGCAAGATTCAAGCCCCAGGTTTCTATCCATCTTTATCCTGCTTAAAGCAGTGTGCATGTGTGCATCAGTCTGGGCAGTGTGTTATAAATAGAATAGATACACATAAACTGGCATACAAACTCAAAGAAATTATGGTGACTCAGTAACCCATCTGTACTGTCATTTCTGTATCAGTCAGAAAAAGCAAACGTCCAGAATGTTCCGTAATAGATTGCTGTTCTCCAGGACCTGGATCATCTGGCCTGCTCAGCTACAGAAATGCACAGCAAGATGCTATGGCACCATTGAACTCTTTGTCAGAGATGCTAAGAGAAAGCACTGGATGGCATGGAGACTTTAGAGCCACGTTCTCTCAGAAACACTTGTGGGGGTGGCTGGAACACTTCTGCCAACTCTATGACCTGTGAGTCTTTACCAACTGCTGATACATGACAAAAACAAACACACACATTACTTCTTTATTTTTAATCAAAATGATTCATTTACCATAGGGAATAAAACTCCATGAGTCAGAATGACATGCAACTTTTTATTGTTTTCTAAATCTACTTGTACATTTAGTACTCCAGTATTAATTTCACAAACAGCATGAGAATGTATCCTCCAATGAGGAAGAAGCTGCAACTACTCACCTGAAAAGGAAAACACTGACTCTGAAATATTACAGCACATTGCAAACTAATAAATATCATAAATATTAAAATGTTAACACTACAATTTATAAATGTCAGTAACACCTTGCCTTTGTTAATGCTAAAACATTTGTGAAAGGTCATGCAAAGTAAACTATAAAATGCTCCATTGTACTCAAACGTCAAGGCAGTGACACACAGAAGAGCAACTCTCAGCACAAGGCCTGGTCAAGTAGGTGAGCAGCACACACACACACACACACACACACACATGGTTCTGTCTAGGTAATCACACAGCTGTGACCTCACCATCTGCAGTCCCACCTGTGATAAGATATACTGCTAGAACTAATTCTACATAATAAGCTATGTGAAAGTGACAAACAATTTTAATGCATGATGGCAGGGACCTCTCTAGCCTACATAATACCGAAATGCAATCATTCTCTTAATGTCTGTGAACAATAATTGCAAAGAATAGGGTTTCACGGTCACACCAGTTATATCTTGTTTTTACTCACACTGTTTCATGCTTTTCAATGTTCAAAAAATGTACTTCCTCTTTTAATAATCCTTCCTCACAATTAACATGCTGATTTAGGGGGCAAATGCAGCTGGCACACTCTGCCCTAATATAGAAGACAATGATTTAGTTCTACCCAATTAAATATTTCCTTGTCTTCGTCACTAATGTTCTTAAGTAAAAGTTTCTTCATACATCATTTCACAAATTACCCATATCTGCTTGATTCTGCAGAGGAAGAGTTCATGCTTGGGTCTGGGGATACAGCTCAGTCTAGCATTTAGAAGGTCCTAAACAGGATTCAGAGTACCACCAAAAAAAAAAAAGGAAAAAAAAGAAAGAAAAAATTCCCCCCCCCGCCCCCCAACTCTTGCTAAGATCCCTTAGAAAAGCTGGGCACACAACTTAAAGAGTTACCGAATGAATCGTACTAATGGTAAGGCTAGCCCAGCTAAACTGTTAAATTACTCTGGGTATTGCTGACTTTCTTAAAGCCCTCTTCAGTAAATATTTTCTACTTAAAACCTTTTTAGTCATCAATTTGTATATTATATAGAATATTGGTTGTCAATTTACAATTAATTCACCCTTAAGTCTCTGGCTACTCCAAACACATAAAAATTCCTTTTTTTTTTTTTTTTTTGCCGGGGGTGGGGGGGCGGTAAATGAGGTTTGGGCTCACCTTGCTAAGCAGGTACCACAACTCCATGCCTAAAACCTGTAAATTCTTATCTAAACACCTTATGAATGAATTTGCTTTTGTTCCATCTCCCCCAGGTGTGTGTTCAATAATTGTTCTACAAAGGGGATCCTTAGGTTTTTCTTTTGCAAGTTAAGCCCTTTATACTTAACAAACCAGCTCTTTCTGATTTATCTTTATACTTACATGATGTCTCAACAATTTTATGGAGTTATGTGCCAATGAAAAGCATAATAATGGTAGTGAGGTTTATAAACTCCTAATGTATGAAGGCGGTGGATGAATTCAAAATTCAGGACAATTTTGTGATAGGGCCTAACATTCCACCACTTCTACTTGTTTTCCTTAAAGAATGCTTTCTCTTTCTTCTCCAAAGCCTGCACTATCAGAAGGGGCTACTGCATGGAGCTCAGAGGCATCTTTCGAGAGCCTTGTGTAACTCGAACGTAGGCTTCGCTTATGTGTCAAGCTTTTTAGATTTTCATTCTGAATAGTAGTTGGAGTGGGCCCGGGCATCAACATGACCTGAGAAGACTCTCTAATTCCCTCCATCTCATCAAAATGTTGATTGGGTCTTGTGGCTGGAGCAGTATTGTTGTTCAGAGTCACAGTACTGGGTGTTCGGTTCAGATTATATGTCTTCTGGCACGCAGGCCAGCTCTCCTCAGGACTGCTGGCTATCAGGCTACATTCTGAAGGGCTCTTCTTGTCTTCTGAGCAAATGGACATGCGAGCTATGATTGGATCGTGCAGGCCGCTCAGGCTGTGTGGCATTCCCCGCTTCCCAGTGTGGGTGTCATCTTCCAGCTCTATGAGATTTGCCTTTTCAAGCTGGGAACCATCAGCGGCTTCATTGTGAAGAGAGTGATTGGGAGAACTTTCATTAGATCTCACTCCTGAATCTGATGAATCCTTTTTGTCAAGGAGAGCATCTGACAAGTACTCTTTTGCTTTAATGAATGTCCTAATAGGCTCAGCAGTATGTTCTGGAGACTTGGACACTCTCTCAGCTTTGCCTTCCACTTTTTTATCTTTATCATCTTTGAGCAGTGGAGTATTGTCTGACTCTTCCGTACCTGATTCATCTTCATCGCTTGGAAGTTTTTGATAGCGCAATCCACCTCCCTTAAGCTTCAGATCTGTCTGGAAAAGACTGGACCTTTCTGAGGATTTCTTGCCTGGGAGCAGCTTACTGCCTGACTGGTCAGACTTTTCATCTTCTTCAGTAATAGGGTCCAGGGGTGAGGCATCATTAGTGGAAACGCCAGATGATGAATAATCTATCACATCCCCCCTTTTCATTAAGAACGACTTCCTCCCATCATCTTGCTTTGGCTCACTCTCCTTCCCCTTTTCTTGCTCTAGATTAGAGTGAATGGAGCCCCCTGATGAGCTCTGACCCATGTAATATGTGCTGTGGGGAGAAGATCTACCACTGATTGTCGCCGACCCAGTGCCCCCTTCTAACTGAGACATCTGAGCAATATATTCTCTATAAGCATCTCTATATTCAGCCTGCACCTTATCAGTAAGCTTTGATATTTCAATACTGGAATCCTGGGAATTGAGACTCGAAAGACTTGGGGTTCTGCGAGTTTGTGACTGTGAAGACAGAAAAAAAAAATTAAGAATTCAAATAAGCAAAACCAAAACAACCAAAAAAGACAAATGCCAGCTTAGGAAGTATATGTGTACACTAACAATTTTAAAAAATCATCAAAATACCAAGATCTTTTAAAATAATTCTACCTAAACAGTTTAACAAAAAAAAAATGTGAACTTTTAAATAGAACTATTGTTATTATAAAGCTTTATAAAAATTTTAAAATTTGGTAAAATTTAAAAGTAAAACTACAAATTATATTAAATCATTTTAGCACTTATTTTTGTTTGTGCTAGGTGCTGTCCTTGAGCTTTTTTTGCTCAAAGTTAGTACTCTACCATTTAAGCCACCTCCACTTTCAGCTTTTTTTTTTTGGTGGTTAATTGGAGATAATTTTCTCACAGACTTTCCTGCCCAGGCTGGCTTTGAACCACAATCCTCAGATCTCAGCCACCTGAGTAGCTAGGATTATAGGCATGAGCCACCGGCGCCCGGCTAAGCACTTGCTTTTAATAACTTCAAAACTTAAAAATTTTTTTTTTTCCGGTCATGGGGTCTGAACTCTGGTCCTGGGTGCTGTCCCTTAGCTCTTCAGCTCAAGGCTAGCGCTCTCCCACTTGAGCCACAGCACCACTTCTGGCTTTTTCTGCTTATGTGGTGCTGAGGAATTGAACCTAGAGCCTCATGCATGCAAGGCAAGCACTCTACCACTGAGCCACCTTCCCAGCCCAAAACTAAAATTTTATGTAAGGCAAAATTTACTTTCATTGATTAAAAAAATTACCCTTGGGGTGAATATGATCAAAGTATATTTAATACATGGAACTGACACAGTAAAATGCTTTTGTACAATTAATATACATTATGAAAAGAAACGCACCTGGAAGGGAGAAAGAATTAAGACATATCTCTAAAATAAAGCACTCAACTCCTTCAAAATATGATTTAAAAAAAGAACCTGTTCTAACTTGTATGATATGATTCCAATTCAGATCAAGACAATATACTTAAAAATGCCAAAATACCCCGAACACACACACACATACACACATATTTAAAAAGGTTAGAGTGCAATAGAAAAGATAAATAAAAGATAGATAACAGAAATAAAACCATGAGGCCAGTAGCTGGTTCCTAGTTAAGAGTGAAATTAAATAAGAAATTAAGTTTTATTTTCAACATGAAGTTTTAGGATTCAAGTTGCCATAAATCTTTGAAGAGCTATTAGGAATAAGCAGTACAGATTAGGAAAAAGGGAATGGGGAGAAAGCACCAGGAAAGTATAAGAAAGGATAAGAAAAAGGCTGAAACTAGGACACAGAAGCAAAGAAGAGCCTTCCCCTTGAAAGGGTCTCCTGGAATGCAGTCAAACTAGAAGGACTGAGCTACCCACCACATGAGCAATGCAGCTGTTCTCAAAAGCAGTGCGTTTTATATACACCTCGGTGGCAGGGGATTCACAAGGTTGAAACTCACTCCTGAGAATTTCATGATGTTATCAGCCTAACCGGTCTTATCTACAGAGTGCACGGTGGCCTTACTAGAGTCACACACAAATGATGTCACACCAGATTCAATGCAGTGGTACATAAGGACCCAGTCATCTAGGAAATGTGCAAAACCATGCCATCCTCACTAAATTTTGTTAATAAAAAATTATTTTCTCTCTCCTTTTTTTTTTTTTTTTTTTTTGTCGGTCATGGGGCCTGAACTGTGGGCCTGGGCGTTGTACCTCAGCTTTTCAGCTCAACGCTAACACTCTACTACTTGAGCCACCATGCCACTTCCAGCTTTTTCTGCGTATGTGGTGCTGAGGAATCGAACCCAGGGCCTCATGCCACCTTCCCAGCCCTCTCTCTCTTTTTTTTGTGCTGGGGCTTAAACTTATGGTCTGTGTTCATAGCTGCCATTGTACCACTTGAACCACAGCTCCACTTCTGGCATTTTGTTGGTTAACTAAAGATAGGTTTCCTCTCTGGACTGACTTCAAACCTCAATCCTCAGGTTTCAGTAGCTGGAATTAACAGGCATGAGCCACCTACTAAAATGTTATTTCTATTAATATGTCATTTGTTTATTTTTAAATACATAAATACCTAGAAAAATGTTCAGTTTCCATTTCTAATACAGTAACTAGTTATAATGAAACTTACACAAGCACTTGGCACTGGTGTCTCACACCTAGAATCCTAGCTACTCAGAAGTCTGAGATCTGAGGATTATGCTTCAAAGCCAGCCCAGGCAGGAAAGCCTGTAAGACTGTTATCTCCAAAGCCAGCCCAGGCAGGAAAGCCTGTAAGACTGTTATCTCCAATTAACCACCAAAAAGCTCGAAGTAGAGTTATGGCTCAAGTGGTAGACTGGCAACCTTAAGCAAAAAAGCTAAGAGACAGCACCTAAGCCCTGAGTTTAAGCCCCAGTACAGGCACACACACAAAAAAATGAAACAAAAATCTTACATCAGCAAATGTTCTTTGGGATTCTCAATAATTTTTAAGACAGCTAAGACTAAAGGGCAGTTTGAGAACTGCTACTACATAAAGACTGTGCTTTCTGTCATGATGGGATGGAAGCACTTGGTACAGTGTAGCCAAGAATGAGGAGTGATTGGCACATTCAAAAGGAATCTAATGGAAATGAATAACTACTACTGTTGAAATGGAGATCAAAGCTTACTTATTGTGAAAATAAGTAATTTCATCTTAAATCATCAGTTATTTGATAATAATAAAATGGATTCTCACTTTAAAGAAATAAAGTAGCAGAGTATAAATAAAGAAAGTGGACAGTATGGAAAAAGAATGAAAATGTTTTTACCGCCAAACCAAATACCTTAAAAATGAGGCAGACACTCTGCTTCCAGCGTACAGCCCTCCTTTAATGCAGAGGTCCTTGCAGTTTACTTTAGTAAATTTCCCTCCCTCCGTGGTGCACCCTGTGCTTACTTCCCTTGCTTACTTTCATTTTATTCTCCCTTCTTCTCACACGTCTTTCATTTCTGTTCATGCTGCTCCCCTCTCCTCCTTCTTCTAAGAACATCCCATGGGAGATACTACCTGCACAACAGTAGATGACAAAAGGGACACAAACACCCAGAAAGAAAAGAGGAAAGGAAGAGGGAGGGAGATGGCAAGAGACAGAGATAGAGACAGAGACAGAGCAGTACGTGGAGTGTGTGTGTATTGGAAAACCAAACTGCAAGACTGGAAAGGATAACATTGGCTATGTATTTTAGCCAATGATAACTGAATTTTCTAGCAAACGGTGAAAGAAAGGTAGCACTTACCATATCCTAACTTGCCCACTTCCTGCTTACTCCATGCTGCTGCCCTGGGTTCTCAATTTAATAAACCTTACCTTTTCCTCAATTTTCCTGACTGGCCCTCTCAGGTGAATGAACACATTCTTACCCAGGTGAGTACTCATTGTTTCCTGAATGACTGTTTTACTGCACTAACAGCGTAGCAGCGAATTGCCCCTATTCAGTAAGACAAAAAATGATGCTTAATAAATACCTGCCAACTTAGATTACTGTGGCGTGGGGCACCTTCATCTAGGCCAAGGGTATTCAGTTCTTCAAAACTGAAGTTTAGTGTGTAGGGAGCTTGGTTGGAGAGCTCGGTGTGTGGCAATTCATTGTGTGAAGACCGGCGAGCAGATTCACCATGAGGAACCGTGGCGCTGGTGTTCTCATTAAGAAAACGTGCATCTTCAGGAACCACCTGGCTTTCTGCATTTCTCATTTCTAGAACCTTAGCAAAAGAAAAAAAATCTCTATAAAGTCACATTTAGAAACTTTAGAGGTTTAAAAAATATAACATTATAATGGAAATAAGAAAGCATACTCCCTTAAGTAAGTTTCTAATGAATTTGCATTATATCTTTTTTTTTTTTTTTTTTTTTGGTCGGTCGTGGGGCTTGAACTCTGGGCCTGGGTGCTGTCCCTCAGCTCTTCAGCTCAAGGCTAGTGCTCTACCGCTTGAGCCATAGTGCCACTTCCG
Source organism: Dipodomys merriami (assembly GCF_024711535.1). Classification (NCBI taxonomy): domain Eukaryota; kingdom Metazoa; phylum Chordata; class Mammalia; order Rodentia; family Heteromyidae; genus Dipodomys; species Dipodomys merriami. Next base: position 1,391,603 of record NW_027204326.1, read on the forward strand.
GTTTTCTGGTGGCTTATTGGAGATAAGAATCTCACAGACTTTCCTGCCTGGGCTGGCTTTGAACCATGAGCCTCAGATCTCAGCCTCCTGAATAGCTAAGGATTACAGGCGCAAGCCCTCAATGCCAAGCTGTACTGTATCTTTTTATATTTAATTTTAATAATACTAAGAAAAAAGTAGTGTCAGAAATAATCATATATAGAACTACTATATTGTTATTTTAGTTTAAAAATGAACTTGAGGACAAAAGAAAATGCACTTGGAGGGTGTCAAAGAAACCCGAGCTGGAGAGTAATATAAGCTGTAAAAGTGAATTTAAGCAGGAACTATTGTAATAGCTCAATGTAGAACAGGATGAACAAGGACAAGTGGGAATTTATACCCAAGGAGTAGGGTGAAGATCAGCTACAGGAGAGTCTGACTAAATCTATTTGCCAGGACTCTTGAAGACAAAACATGTGGGCAGACATAATCTAGAAGTAGTCAGTGCACAGGAGGTACTTGATCAGATATCAAGGGTATTTGTGTTGAGGGAAGGGGTTCTTTCTAAACTACATAGCAGTAGACACCAATCTACGGCATCTATGGTGTCTGTCTAGGACAGACACTGAAGGCTGAGGTCTAGACAGCTCAGGGGCCTAGCTGGAGCTAGGTCAAGGACAGAATCTTTGTCAATACAGAAAACCCGTGTGTGGTCACTTCCTCAGATTCTTGAATGAAATGCCCCAGCACAAAGACTGCCTAGTGCTGCTATGTACATCCTCCATGACACCTGGTATACACAAGTATAAAATTAGTAGAGAAGATTTTCTTTTTTTGGGAGGGGTCATATTCCTGTTTATTATTATTATCTTTAAGTAGCTGTACAAAGAAGTTCCCATTCTTCAAAACAGTCTATGAGTACAAAATGTCTGACAACATTGTCACCCATCTCTCGTCACCATCCCTTCTCTCACTGTTTTTCTTTGAGATTAGATGATTACATAAATTTTACATATTTCACAGTATTGTGGAATAGTGATAGAGTCACAAACACATTTTTAACTTTCACAAGGCAAATTGTCATTATCACGGTCTATACAGTGTGTGAATTCTATGAGCTTTGACAGTACAAGTGATTTTTTCCACATCAGGTGATGGTTACATTTCTTTCCTTTTGCTCAGTGTAGGCTATTCCCACTTATTCTGTTCCTCCTCTGGCTTCCTTCTGTTGCATGCATATATCTACCATATATATGGTCTAGAACATGGAGTCATTTAGCAATGATATGACAAAACAGGTGGCTGTCCTTTGTTTCTTGAGTCCTGTTACTTTGCCATATCTTCTTGTATTTTGGCTTTAGCATCCACATATCAGGGAGACCTTGTGCTGTTTGTCTCTTTATTATTGCTTACTTCGCTCAAAATAATCTGCTCTTCTTCCATCCATTTCCCTGCAAATGCCATTATTTTGTCCTTTCTAATGGCTACATAATATTCCATTGTATACAGGTACCACAATTTTTAGATCCACTCATCACTAGTGGGTTGTTTCCAAATCTTGGCTATTGTGAACAGTGCTGCAATAAACATGGATGTGCACTGTGTCTTTGCATACTGGTTCCTGTTGCTCAGGGTAGACGCCTAGGAGTAGTGTGGCTGGGTCATAGGGGAGGTCTATATTTAGCTTTCTGAGGTACCTCCAGACTGTTTTCCAAAGTGGTTGCATTAGTATACATTCCCACCAGCAGTAGGGTTCCTCTTTCTCCGCATCCCCTCCAGCATCTGTCGTTGGCTGACTTTAGTATGTGAGCCATTCTGACTGGGGTAAGGTGGTATCTCAGTGTTGTTTTTGTTTATATTTCCTTTACAGCCAGGGATGATGAACATTTCCTCTGTGTTTCCTTGCCATTTGTATCTCTTCTTCTGAGAAGTCTCTCTTTAGTTCCCTTGCCCATTTCATGATTGGTTTGTTAGATTTGTGAGGGGTTAGTTTCTTGAGTTCCCAGTATATAATAGATATTAGACCCTTGTCTTGATATTTTGCTGGTAAATATTTTTTCCCAATTAGTTGGTTGTCTTTCTAGTTTGGTTGCTATTTCTTTGTCTGTGCAGAAACTTTTTATTTTAAGGTAGTCCTATTTGTCCAGTCTCAATATGAAGATTTTCATATGGACAAGTATCAGCTTAGGCCAGGACTTACTGGTTCTAATTTTATAAAATGTTATAAATAATTTTATATGTTATAATAAAATCTTTCTATAAATGCCACAAGATTATAAATATCTTACTGTGCTTCTGAAAAGGTGCCAGTCTCCAAAATTCATATTCATCTCTTTCTTCAGCTCATCAATGTTGCACTGAGCTAATACACGCCCATTTATGTTTGCCTGCATAAAAAGTACAAACAAAATCTAAAATATTCTGAATTACTACTGATTAAAAAGTAGTTTTAAGGAAGGCATTAAAAACTAGGAAAAACTAGCTGAATTTGAACAACATATGCCACTTTGTATTTTTTCAAGTGGAAAACACTCAAGACAAATCACTCTTCAGGGACCAACACATATGCTAACACTCCCAACTATTTCTAAAACCACTTACTCCAACATGGGTACAACACAATGGCTTGTTTTTCTTTTTTAATCTTAGAAAATATTAACATGAACTGGAAGAAGACAGTAACGCCTGTCTTTGTGACTGTGTTGGTTCTAAATGCAGAGTGACAATGACCCAATTCTAATAGATAACTTCAGCCACAAAGAATGGCCAGCACCACTAACTTCCCAACCTGTTAAATGCACACACACACAAACTGTCTTACCACTTTTGGGTCTCTGAAATTTTTGTTTCCCTCAATAATCATCTTCTTTATTAATAATAGAGACAGCTTACTGATTTTATGATGTATAAAGACTGACTCTAGGGCTGGGAAGGTGGCTCAGTGGTAGAGCACTTGCCTTGCATGCATGAGGCCCTGGGTTCAATTCCTCAGCACCACATAAGCAAAAAGAAAAAAGCCGGAAGTGGCGCTGTGGCTCAAGTGGTAGAGCGCTAGCCTTGAGCTGAAGAGCTGAGGGACAGCGCCCAGGCCCAGAGTTTAGGCCCCACGACCGGACACCCCCCTCCCCCAAAAAAGACTGACTCTATTAACTTGTAAAATTTGAGTCTCTATGCTTACAATAGGCATGACATCCTGTTGGTAAGTTAAATCAAAAGAAAATGTACACAGAATCAGTTTGTGGTGGAAGCCTTTTACTGATAATGCCAAGGAATTTATGGCATGAAAGAACTGGATTGCTATTCTGGGTTCAAAAATCCAGGGTCAGTGGGTAAAGAGCAGCAGGAAGAAAACTACTATCCTGAAGGAAACCAAATCCCCTCAAGGGGCTTGAGTTGGAGTCTTGCTTTCTGACATTAACCTGGAGGTCTCCTTTGTCCATGGGAAGGCAGTGCTGACTCATGCAGACAGGGATCAGCACAAACCCAGGACTGGAGAAACAGACATTATCTGAAACCTTTCTGGATAAGTAAAATTAGTCAGATGGTATGTATAAATGCTCCTAATCCCTTAAGACATTTCGCATAGACACGAATCTTTAAAGTATGTAGTCACTAAAAACAACTATTATTGCTCTGTTTAACACTGTGATATCAAAACATAACTTAGTGGGGGAAAATTCCCTTAACTGAACTCGGATAATCTCACATAGGAAATGTCTTCTCAGCAATCTCAGGTATCAGGGTACCTACCAGAACTGTGAGAATATGATCTCAGTAGAAACCAATTTCCACAGATGCACCAGCCTTGAAAGCCCCAAACTAGGTGGCTTCACTGAATGTAATATGGCTATATATCTTAGGTGTCACATAGCTGAGGATTTGTGGGAAGTGAAGTAAGTGTGGCTTGCTCTGATAATGATTAAATCACACAAGTATATATTAAATATATCCTTTTCCAAAATATCTGGGACCAAGTGTTTCATATTCCAGAGTTTTTCCAATTTGGAAATATTTGCAGACCTTACCAGTGGAGTATCCCTAATCCAAAAGCCCGAATTCTGAAATGCTCTGAAATCTGAAGCTCATATTCATCCACATTCTCAAAAGCTTCATCTTTCAGATTTTTTTATTAACTCAACCTGCACAACTAAAGAAAACAAACCATATAAGAGAAGGCCATCAAATATTCTGTTCCATACTGGAAAGATGAGTATTTAGCTAAATTGAAATCTTCTAGAGCTTTCTATTTCTCATCAACGCATTTTTGGCACTTATATTAGATCGTTCTTAAAATAGAACACTAATTCTGCTACTTTATAATTTTTTGGTTTATTTGTAAGATGACATAGACGTGTAATGTCAGGATATAAAATACTAAGAATCCCATATTGCATTTAGAGCTTTCCTATTTCAGCTGAGACCCTGGCCACTTTGAGCAGCTCGGAGTATGTGGTCCAGAGGCCTGTCTTCTGCCCCTCAGTCCTGTCTCTAGACAACAGGCATGTCAATGTACGCATCACCTTTTTGATCGTTGCACAATACTGAGGCAGCATGCTCTGGTCCAGCCCTTCTATTTGCCTCAACTTCTCACACACGGTGTCCACAGTCATTGCATTCAGTGACAGCACTGTTCCTGTGGCAGGGCCTGATCCCTAGGTAAGCCAAAGAAAATACAAAGATGAATAGCATTTAATGCCAACTATGTGCAATAACATAAAATTCAGTAAGTTATCCTACTGAAAAAGTACAACCAATGTCTGTGGCATGTAAGGAAACAGCATTAAGGAATAGATCTAACTACACTCAATAGTTTTTACTATAGCAAAGATAGCCTCATCAAAATCACTTTTCTTAAATGATAGCCACGCATTGGCCAAGTTCACAAATGTCTACAGCCAACTTCAAGAGATAAGGGTGCTACCTTAAAAAAGAGAAAGAAGAGAGGTTAAAACAGAAAAAGAGAAAAAAGTTACTGATACCTTTATTATAGGAATACAAAAGACAAAAATCTTTGAGATAATTTTAAATGAGTATATTATAATGATAATATTAAATGAGTAGCTTTAAGTGTTTCTACAAACTACCTCAGTAGTCTCCACAGTTGAAGTTTTCATAGCTCAACTGTATTTGTGTCCAAGGAATCTTCAGAACCTGTACAACAGATTCCAATAATGGAATCTAAACACATGTGAAAGTAAGTAAAACTTATATAACATTCTTATTTAAAATGAAAAGTCAAAGCCGGAGCCAGTGCCTCACACCTGTAATCCTAGCTACTCAGTGGGCTGAGATCTGAGGATTGCAGTTTAAAGCCAGCCCAGGCAGGAAAATCTGTGAGACAATCTCCAATAAACTATAAAAAAAAAGTCAGAAGTGGAGGTATGGCTCAAGTGGTGGGTACAATACTAGCCTTGAGCAAAAGAAGCTCAGGGACAGGCCAGGCGCTGGTGGCTCACACCTGTAATCGGTTCAAAGCCAGCCCAGGCAGGAAAGTCCATGAGTCTCTTATCTCCAATAAACCACTAGAAAACCGGAAGTGGTGCTGTGGCTCGAGCGGTAGAATGCTCGTCTTGAGCTGAAGAGCTAAGGGACAGCGCCCAAGCCTAGAGTTCAAGCACCATGACTGACAAAAAAAAAAAAAAAAGAAAAAAAGAAGCAGCAGCTCAGGGACAGCAGCCAGGCCCTGAATTCAAGCCTTAGGACTGGGGGTGGGGGGTGGAAGAAACAAGAGTCAAAATAATAAATAAGTCTAGCATTTATTTACAAGAAATACATTTTCTGATGTGGTGACATTCTAAAAAAAGATCTGCCTCTGGTCAACTGTGCATGATTGCATGATTCTCCTCCATTACAGAGCTGTGTATGAATGTCAAAGGAGGCCAAGTTAGGCCTTACAAGTCACTTGCTAAATAGCTAGCAAGTGTAGATTTGAACGAGACCCTGATTTCTCAGCTTTAATATCAATTTCCTAGTTACTTTGCTCCAACTATTTTAGAAGAGACTATAGAAGCTGTAACCATAACACAGAGATGACAGAGCAACTGATCTAGAAGATAAAGATATTCCAAACAATCTGTTTACTCTTAAATCTAATTGTCTATTATAAATAAGATTTAGCATATCCTTAAGAGTATATTGAGCACATATTTTTGCTGCCTTTTTAAAAATCACTTTCAGGACAAGAGTAAACTATTACATAGCTGAAAATGCCTCTTAGTCACTTGTTAAATTTACTTGCAATGTGAAAGCATAATAATCTTACTACTAACTGGTAAATATATAGAGAACCAGTCTATTTATAACACATACAGATATTACATATGAATATAGCTAGGGGGTCAGATCATATTAAACACACAGTTGGAGTAAGAACGCTATGAGTTAGGGAGTCTTAGCAAGTTTATAGGTACATATAAGTTTGGAAATTAGTGGCAGGGAATATAATATAATTTGTTTTTTTTGTTTTTGTTTTTTGTGTTTGTCAGTCACAGGGCTTGAACTCTAAGGCCTGGGCACTGTCCCTGAGCTCTTTTGCTCAAGGCTAGCACTCTACCACTTTGAGCCACAATGCTACTTCCAGTTTTCTGGGGATTAAGTGGAGACAAGAGTCTCACAGACTGTTTCCTGCCCAAGCTGGCTTTGAGTGATCCTCAGATCCCAGCCTCCTAAGTAGTTAGGATTACAGGCGTGACAGTATCCAGCAAAACAAATATTTGTTTTTAACTAAGTATAAATGTCCGGGGTTGAATAATTGCTTTTAATATATGAACAGCAAAATACGAGTCATAATTTAGTTTTAATAGCTCCACACACAGCTCTACTTTGCCTAGATTACTATAGACAATAGTCAGTCACTATGTATTATGAAAAATCTGTCTATGAATTCTTAATACCATATTTGTTTTCCTTGTTAAGCAACTTTACTGAGATTACATATGATAAATAATTCTCAAATTTAAGTTATAGGATTCAGTAACTTTTTTTGGTCAGTTGTGGGGCTTGAACTCTGGGCCTGGGCCTGGGCGCTGTCCCTCAGCTCTTCAGCTCAAGACGAGCGCTATATCACTTGAGCCACAGCGCCACTTCCAGTTTTCTGGTGGTTAATTGGAGATAAGAAACTCACAGACTTTGCTGCCCAGGCTGGCTCTGAACCATGACCCTCAGATCTCAGTCTCTTGAGTAGCTAGGATTAAAGGCATGAGCCACCAGCGCCTGGCTACAATTCAGTAACTTTTAAGTTTATTTGCATAGTAGTGAGCCATCACTATAATAATATAGTAATTTTCAAAATCTCCAAAAGAAACCCTGTATTTATAGACTAATTGTGCATCCCTCCAAATCCTACCCCCAGCCCCTGGAAGCCAATGAGTTACTTTCTGTCTCTAGGGACTAGATATCCCTATAAGCATTACATACAAATAGAATCATACAATACATGACCATTCTTTTATTGGGCATGTTTTCAAGATTCATCCGTGTCAGTATCTATGTCAGTACCTCATGTCTGTTATTACTGAATAATATCTATCTTTAAATGATCTTAAATTTTTTAAATGTTTTATTGTTTAACCTACTTCCTTGCTCTGGAAGCATTTATAATCTGCTTACTTTTTTTTTTTTTGGTTCAAACTTTATAAAAGAATAGTTTGACTAACAAAATAAACAATGCTTATGCTGGGTTATAGACCATCAAATAAATATCCGTAAGTTCATATTGATTCAATTAAATATTTGTGGAAATAAATGTTAGAAAAAAGACAGTATCCCTTTTTGGAATTATAATTAATAAATGTGGAAGAGAAAAGTTGAAAATACTATCTGGCAAACACCACAACAATAGTAAAGGTACAGATCCATCAACAGATGCTAAAATTAGTGCGATTAATGAAAAGTAGCTAAAAAGGGCTGTATGAATAGAACCCCAATTGAGTCTTTAACTCCCACTTTCTGAATGGGGAGTAGGAAATACCTCTTTTTCTATTTCTCCCTACTTTATACTGATATACTAAAAAATAAATTCTTGCTAAAACATCAAAAAGAAAGAAAGAAAAAAGGCCATGAGTATGGATCACAGAAGGCAGAAAGCCTTCCTAGTGAATACAAGGCCCTAAGTTCAAATACTACTACCATCAAAATAAAAGACCATTTCTTTTTTGGTACTGGGGACCTAAACCCAGGACTTTGTACTTGCTAGACAGTACTTTGCCACTAAGCTACATCCCAACTTCAAAATAAAGAAAAAAGAAATGACTTTGACCAAGAATCTATGTATAACCAAAATAAGGATCTTCTGATGGAAATCTCATAAAAAGCAAGGAAAAAGAGCTCAAAAGTGATAAAGAAACAGTAAGAAAAAAAATCTGTATCTATATATTAAACAATCCAGTAACTAAATTCTTAACAGAAACTACATGCATTATTTTGAGAATACACAGAATAGTTTACATGATAATATTTCAGCATCTACCATGCGCATTTTCCTTCTGATTTATGGGGAAGCCAAAACTTATATTTCAGCATAATGATTTTATAAATACTTTAAAATGTTATCTAATTTAGACATTTGAAAGTAGCAAATGTTAGCTTGTTTAAATTGTTAAGCTTTAAAATGCATACAAATTAGAATTTCTCTAGGTAAAAGTAAAATTATTATCACTAATACCTTGAGGTAACTTCTTTATACTGTGAAGTAGATTAAAACATTATCATCTTTAGTAAATTCAATAAATAAGCTTACAATTGATAAATAGTGCCATGCAAAGGCCAAAAGCAACTATTAAAATAAAACCCAAGGCAATGAAACAAGCTCAGATTTATCAAGAGCACAGCATGAGCTATGCAGCCAAGGCCTACATCTAACAGCCTAATAGGTAAAGTGAAGAAGATTTCACTGAGAATTTCTGTACCTGTCTCTGTTTGTTAAACCCAGAGTCACATAGCTTTAAGGAAGGAATAAAACAGAGTGAAGGACATGAGCATAAAACAAAACATCAAACCACAAGTATTATGTATGCAGGCAGCACTCTAGTCTTTCTCTCTCTCTCTCTCTCTCTCTCTCTCTCTCACACACACACACACACACACACACACACACACACTCACAGAGTTCATTTCAGTAACAAGTGCTTGGTTAGCTTAAAATTATATTCTTATCATCCATATGTTTCTAATAAAAGAGTAAGTCATGCACCATACATTTAGTAAGAAAAAAGTTGCTAGGGCAAATCAATACTCTCCTAAATCCAAGCTTAAATGACAAAACCCTTCAATAGAGGGAAACGGTAATACTGTTCAAAAAGTAATGTACTCATTACCTGACTTATGTAACTGTATCCCCTCTGTACATCACCTTTACAATAAAATTTAAATTTAAAAAAGACTTAGTTAATTAGACTACCATATGACTTCTTCATAAAAGGGAATAATCTGGCCACACTGTAGTTAATGCTCAGAAACACATTTTTAAATGTGCGTTTTTTCAAAGAAATATCTCCAGACTTATAGCTGAAGAAACCACAAAGGTAAGAGAGAGGAAAAAAATGCCTGAATACTACAATTAGCATAACTATTTAGTCATATATAAGCTTTAAAATTATTTCAAAGCAAGCAACCATTGCTGTTCACTTTTTTCTTATTTAATTGGTGGCAAATATTCTTCAAATACTTAGAACAGCTTAGTGATGACTGACATCACTGTGTTAATTTATCACACTGCTTTGGTATGGTAAAGAGCAGGGCTTTCCTAGCCTTTCCTTTAACATAGCCAACACCTAGAGTCCATCATAAGAACATCATTTTCTAGTTTATATTGTCAAAGTTATTATAAGTAAACTTTCAGACTTACAAAAATACCAAAAAAGTAGTTCTAATGACATTACAATTCATTATGATACCTCAAACACAAGAAAAAGCTATTTCTTACTAGTTGAAAATGTAGCTACTTTTTAAATTTTTTATTATTATAATTATCATGTAACTTATTCTTCAAACTACTTGAAAAATATTCTGTCAAAGCTATCAGAGAAACCTTAACACTACATTGTAAGGGCAATCTTTTTTTTTTGGTAGGTCATGGGGCTTGAACTCTGGGCCTGGGCGCTGTCCCTCAGCTCTTCAGCTCAAGACTAGCACTCTACCACTTGAGCTACAGCGCCACTTCTGGTTTTCTGGTGTTTTATTGGAGATAAGAGTCTCCCGGACATTCCTGCCCAGGCTGGCTTTGAACCTCGATCCTCAGATCTCAGCCTCCTGAGTAGATAGGATTACAGGTGTGAGCCACCAGCACCTGGTTGTAAGGGCAATCTTTTAAAAACCACAAGTTCTAAACAACTACAATAAACACTATTTGTTGTCTAACTTTTAACTATACTCCAGGATTTCAATATACCACTAAATTTATGTGAAAGATGTTAACTGTTTAGAAAAATGTTTTCTTGATTGAAATCTGATGCAAAGCCTTTTACACAGAAAGTAAATTTTTGGATTAAAACAGAAAAAGAAAACAATAGTATTTTCCAACTTCAAACAAAAGAATAAGAACGCACCTCTGAACAATTGTTCAAAGTGTGACTGGTGCCCACACTGGCTGAAACTACTGTAGGAAGTGCTATGAGAGATGCCAAGAGCACCTATCCAAAGCCTACAGTCTAAACAAAATTACAATGCCGCAGAGCTCCTTACCCAGGGCACCTTTAACTTTCTTGTCCAAGTCTTCTCCTGGCAATATGAGAGACAGTTTGGTTTGGACATATGATTATTTGTAATGGGTTATAGGTTCTAAACCAGTGGTGGAAAGAAAAGTGAGTTACAGGTGAGCCCATCATTTTATTTTTTTCTCTTGGTCTTTCCATAAATTGCATTCTATTCAGTGAAAACCAATACTTTTTGTAAGTACCTTTATTAATCAATAGTATTCCTCGTCACTAAAAGTGCAGGCTCTCACAACTGCAACAGGAAGTAGCTATGAAATGACTGCAGCAGGTCACATGGGCGAGGTGGGACTTCATGCAGACAGAAGGCCACTGAGGGGACCTAGCCCAATATAGGCTTTCCACAAAGGGTTCTGCCCTTCACAAGGGTCACAGAATGGTTTATCTAAATGTCACTACAGAGACCCTTGAGCAATGCGAGGGCTTAAAAAGGTGCAGTTAAAAGTCCATGTAGAACTTTTGACACTCCAATCTCCTAACTGCTAGTACCTTGCTGTTGACCAGAAACCTTGCCAATAATTAATAGTCAAGTACCACCTATCTCATATGCTATATGTATATATACATGAGAACTTTGAGAGATAGCCGTGTAGTCACAATCCACAATTTACAGGAGAGACAAACTGCTCAGTCTCAGCCAATCAGTGTCCCACAGTGTTGGACAGACTCTCACAACACCTGAGCTCCTCGCAATGGCAACAGAAGTGGCTATGAACTTACTGATCACAGGAGCACAGCAAGTGCTCCAGTTGACTTTATGCAGTTATGATTTCCTATTGCATCTTTACACTTGCTCATATACCATGTATGGTTTTGTGTGTGTAAGCTGGGATGGATTTCAGCTATATTACACTTGTATATATTTTGTTTTAGTCAATGACAAAATAGACATTTATCTACATATACTTTTTGCATTATGTATTTATGACACACCTAAATTTCCCTTTTGTTTTCAGTATTTCTGGACTGTGTGGTTCACCTTTCAAATTACTGCAAATCTGCCTCTCCAAAGCAATACATAGGTAACTGGACTCAATAGAGATCAAACCAGTATTGCTCAAGGGTTGGCACAGCATTTCCTAGTAAAAACTTCATTAAAAGAAGGTCAAAGTCCAAGTAAAACTTCCCTGGAAAGCTTTCAGATTTTTAAAGTATACCTATGCATTATATGACATTTTATTCCACATGGCACCGCATGTGATTGACAATAGCATGTCATCTGATAATGTCATAGCAGTCATAGATTGTGTAACTACATTCTGGGATATTTTCTCTGTGACAAAATTGCCTAACAGTGCAATTCACAGAAAATACTCCTGCCATTAAGAAGGATGCATGACTATATTTGAAGTATTCAAATAGCCTAGAAACTCCTAAATTCTAGGAATTCAAGGTGACCTGGTACCGTTTAAGCCTGAGGAGAACCAAAAGATAAAACAGCTGAGCTAATCTAAACAGATTGGACTACGACATAAAGATTACTTAACATGAAAGAGTTTGAATTCTGAGTCTTTAAAGCTCTGTGGAATTTGTCTTTTCAATACTAACAACAATAATAATAAAAGTAACATTAAGGCTGAGCCATACTTAAATCTGACCTTCCCATATGGGAAAGTAGAGAGTCAGAGGTAACTTATCCAAGGCTAGCAGCTTATCACTGGCATCTCTGTAAGGCCGGGTGTGACAAAGGAAGCAGCACATTGGAGAACCATGTGCTACGAAATAGGTGGGAACTTTCTGGCTCTCCATCAGTCCAGCTACATCCCATACTTAGGCAAGCCTCACACAGTTGATCTGTGTCACAGAAGCTGGACCAGACCCAGGACACTGTCCTTAAAAGAGCCTCAAGGGGAAAGTCAGTTCAAAGTGAGCCCAGAGAAATGAGCTCCTTGATTTTAGAAGCAGGAGGTGTATCAGACTTCATTTCTGAAAAAGATTGCTCTGTGGAAACACTAGTTTGATCTAGTTCAAATATTCTCAGAGCAGAGCTTGGGTCTATTATTTTTCCATTTTCACAAAATTTGGCATTAGTTTTTTTCTCAGTCATAAAATTAGAGGAAAAATCTAGCATGAAGGCTTATATTTTAACTCTTCAGCTTTGTTAAACACTTGGATATATATGTATCTGATAAATCCTTGGCTGAATGTGATCAAAATCCAATTATTTTTATAAAGATCTGTTTTGTTAACTGGTCTGCCTCCCTTCCATGTTTGTAATAGCATGACAATTTGTTTAAAAAATATTTCTGAGAAGGGTGAACAAATGCAATCATGGTACTCAATATATACTATGTGAAAAATGAACTAGGCAACTTGATGAGAGGGTGAAATTGAGGGACAATGAAGGAAGGGCTGACGTTGTCCTGGGATTGTACTTATTACCTGACTTATGGAATTATAATGTCTCTGTACAATTGCTAAATAACAATAAAACTGTATTTTAAAATGTGCAGCTCTTAACCTGTGTGAGCAGCCCTTCTCATCCAGAGTGCATGTTGGAGACTGCTGGTTGGTGGACAGCACTAGCTCTGCTGTCCCAGACAACACTAGAAAGCCTCAGAAAGTGACTTTTGTTAAGTACCCTCCTGTGCAGCCTGAATATGCCCAACAAGCCCACGTGTAGGGTTTTCACATTTCCACCACTGTTTTCAATGTGGTTCTGAACTACATCTCTACTTCTTAGTACTAGTCTATAATGCTACTATTACTATTAATTTTTTAAAAGCAAAGGAAGCTTGGCAAGCATCTATATTATTCACTATATCAAAACTATTTTTAGTATTTAAAAGCAATAAATGATGTGGTTATTTTACTAAACAAGGGCATTAATATAGTCAGAGTACCTTTATTGGGTTTCTAAACATGCCTCAGGAATTACATTGTTTCTCCATGTTGTAGTCCTGTGATAAGGTGTAGGGGACAAACTAGACTCTATTTATTTGTTTGTTTGTTTGTCTGATATAGTGATCCCTCTCTGTATAGACCAGGCTAGCTTTGAACTCAACAGTTCTCCTTCTTATCCTCCTTAATGCTGAGATAACATGTATGTACCACCCAAGCTTGGGTCTCAGCCACTTTTTTTTTTATACATTTTTTAATTGTAAAAATTCTGTACAGAGGGGTTACAGTTACATGAGGAAGATAATGAGTACATTTCCTATTGAGCATTGTTCAGCCACTTTTTAATTACAGCTAGATGCCTACATTTTTAAAGCAAAGGAATAGCTACTTTTCCAGCATTTCTGTGTCATTAATGAATGCATCAAATTTTTCACAGTATCTGGTTTTCATCAAATCTTTGCTAAGGAATTTTAGCTCAGGGCACTTCACTGCATGCATGATTGTCTGTATAAAAGGTTCTCTGAGTAAACTAAAAGTTGTTCCTGCATACAGTGGCAATGATCCATGGATTAAAGGTTCCCTGAGCACGTGAACAGAATTGTTGTGGCTGATTATGTCTATCATTTGTAGATAATTGAAGTTTCTTAAACATTTCAATTGAAATGTTAATGACTTAAGAATCATCAACTCCTCCTTGAAACAATAAAATGGTTTTTCTCTCACTACATTAATTCAAAGGAAATTAAAAGTTAAACTATTGCCTACCTAAACACTGTTTTAAATTTTTAAAAAATTATGGATAAATATAGGATGCAAAGTTCAATAAGAACTATCCTCATTACCTTACTTACATAACTGCAACCTTTGTGTATATCACCTTTGCAATAAAATAAAATTTTAAAAAATAGGATGAAATATTTTACCCATTAACTCTAACTAATATATTGCATTTCAGCATTGTTTCAGGTCAAATTTGCATGGTATATTGTATCTGCATAGAAACAAAAGTTTGGTTTCACACTGATGGAATAAATTAAGATTTTTAAGGCTCATTATGACCATGTGTTACTAAGTATAAAGTCTTGAATAATCATACAAGTGACTTCTATGAATTTTGGGGGTTTTGTTTTTTAAAGAAGCTTACTTTCAAGTGTTAAGAGCAAAACGATTTATACATTTTCCTTTTCATGCTGAACTAGCTCTAGTGCTTGTCTGGAAATGTTGTTTAAATAAAAAAAAAAAAGTAGAGTTTCACTAACTGTAATTACTTTTAGATTAAGAATGAGTTACAGAAAATGTGCTTGGTCTACACCATCTAGCTCATGTCTCTTTGATTTGGGATATTTCTCGAACTATTCAACATGTATAGCACCAAGTGCAACTACAGGGTTTATCAAAAACAGTCAAAGGTGAAACAGAGCTCAGGACTAAGGAACAAATACTGACTGAATGTTCCCAGTGGCTATTGGAATCTGCCCTTTTTTACTGAAGAATAAAAGACCCTCTGATGTCACTGAAAAGGGGAAAAGCAGGAAGAAATAAAGGGAGAAGTTAAACATTAGCCTCATATTTCATCCACGAGCTACAAGTATTAGTATTCAGTTACTCTCCACTCGCTTCCCATCACACAAGTGCAGCGTTAGTGAACTGCTGTCAGCACAATTATGACCGTCATTACTACTAAAGAAGCAATGAGATACTAGCGTTCCACACCACAAGACTGCTCATTACCCTCGAGGAGTCTGTGGGTGAAGAAAGCCCCTCAGCAGCGTCCTCCTTGATAACCTCCTACCAACATAAAACAGAAGAGTGTGGGTGCAGGGTTCAGGAGTGAGTCACGTATGAAGATCACATGAAGATGAATGATCACAATGCTACACTAATAATATGTAAAACACCCAAACATTTAGGCAATTAGCATTCCTCTTTATGGCATTTTAAATTTCAATTAAAATTACATTAGCTGGGAGGTTTTTTCTTTTTAAATTTAATTTTATCATCAGGAGTCCCTAATATGTTAGGCATGTGTATTTTGCTTTTAATTAATTAGTTAAAACTACATTTGAATAATTTTTCTCTTACCCTGCTTAATTTGTGTCATCACTAGACTGAATTTCCCCCCCACTAAATCCCCACCCCTCTACCCCTTTTTCCTTTGAGAAAAAAAAAAATCTCACTATGTAGTCAGGTTGGTCCCAAGCTCACCATCATCCTGCTTCAGCCTCCCAAGTGCTGGGATTATAGGCATGCACCACCATGCCTGGCTCCATCTTCTATTTATTATACCATGGTGTAAATATACATATACATATATATATGAACATGTATACATATATATGTATATATTACAGTACAATGTATGTATTCCATTTTAAAAAGACCTTAGAAATGATCAGATGAACAGTTTTGTTTTTTAAGGTTTTGGTAACAAATACTGTATTATAAGTCAGAAATTTCTGACAGAAAACACAACATTTTGTCACTGAAACTTGTTAGTCATTTTTTTCTACAGATATTTACCAGAAATGCAAACAGTATACATTTTATGTTTCTTAAAAATTTTTATGAATAAGTTTTATTATTTTACTCTGGAAAGGAAAAACCCCAATTTCTAATAGTGTCTGTTTTTTATGAGATTAATATTTTAGTTACCCTTTTAATATACTTACTAGGCCATTGTTCTGATCTCTGGGCAAACTCGGTTTTACTGATGAGCGTGAGATGAGATGTTGGGAACCGCCAGGGTAATACCTTGGCGTGTAAAGGTATGGGGCAAAGAATGGCTATGGAAAAACACGTAACAAAAGAGGGCATGAACAATTACAGAAATCAAAGTGTAATGAGATTTATCAAATGAAACCAACCAATCAATGCAATTCCAAAAGTTTTAAAACAAGTGACAAAACAAAAAAATAATGAAGGCTCCTTCATAGTCTACAAGACATCAAACCCAAACTTAAAACATTATTTACATTTTTATGTTGCTCATTTAATATATACTTTTTTTAAGCACCTATGTTTTACACCTTACATTCTGGATCAAATGTTTCTCTTTACTTTTAATGTGTTTACAGGCTTGTCCTGTGTTAGGTTCCAAGTAACTTATGTACATTAACCCATAATCTCTCTTCAGAAAATAGTGTGAAATTTTATTAGAATACTACTGCTTACAAATAAAGATTAACCCCAGTAAGACCCATAAAGTCTGGATCACAGGGAACAAACACACTAGCATGGGTTCCAGTTCCCAGAGTGCACTCAAGTTCACAGAGTTTACCTATCCTGACACCCCAGAGTGTGCTCTACACCCTAAACAAGCAAGTGTATTACAGGTGGAGAGTCCACTGCTTACATGAGACACATCACCAGAGAATTTACTTGTAACTAATAGAGACAACAAAAATAAGAAATTGCTATGGGCTCCAGAGTAGAGTTCCAGAAAGTATATTTCTATGTTTCATGCCTCATTTTCCTATGTGAAACACTAGCTTTTAAGGTTGGTAAGTAGCAATAAATACCTTCAGTCAACTAAGCCTGATACAGTCTGAATACCACTGATAATTGTGCTTTTATCTTCGATTTAGGAATCATACTGAATGTAACTTGACATTAAACTTTAACAATGGGTTATAACAGTAATAACTGGCTCTAATGAGTACTCCAAGCAGTATTTTCCGATTATTTTCTCATACATCAAAGATACAAACCATGCTATATAGAAGGACCTATTATAGGAATTTATCACTTCAGTAAATGATTATATAAATGATTACGCAGGACATACTATAGGTGCATTATCTAACAACTGACAAAGAGAAATCAATGCCTGTAGAGCATAAGCCAGTCACCACTGAACTTGTGCAGTTCACTTTTTTATCAAGAAAATAAGCTAAATCATCTCTAACACTCCAATACCTGGGAGCTCTGGGACAGGCTAACATTCAGAACTGTTTGTTTTTAAATCACTCATTTTATATTTAAACTTCACATTTTTCTATTTTAAAGTCAAAGTATAGTTTAAAAACACAAAATTCACACACAGAAAACTTCTGAGACTTCCTTGGAACAAATCCTTAGAAAGGGTGCACCCCTCCTTACCCTGTTGTAGAAGGGATGCTGAGGGCCTGTCAGGCCGCTGTAATAGCTGCTGTGTGGCTGCGGTGACACAACCCCACCTGCGAATGGCCCATTGAAGGATGTTGAGGAAGAGCAGACAGATGGGGGCTGACTATACCCCGATGCTGGACGTGCAGGAGCTTCATGTAGGGGGAGTGGAGGGTATGCAAGACCTCCTATGTTGATCTGCTCTCTTGCAGCACGAACATCTGGAAGATTCCGCCATATCCAAGAAGGCAAAAGAAAACAGGACACTAGTAATTAGTTTACCAGAAAGAAACATGATTTTATCACAATTGCCAGGCATTCCAAAATCAATGGCAAGAAATCTTGAGCTTTTAGTGAAAATTGTCTAACGTATACATAAAAGTTTTTCTCACTAGGTGAAAAGTCACCAACATCTAGCTTCTTCTCTTCAGTTACCAGACTCAATTCTACTATGACCTTTTAAAGATTTATTTGTGATATATTAACAACTCTTAGGAGTCTTACAATGTCAACTCAAATTTGTCTATTTATTAATATACAGAATATTAGCTAAAACTGTGGGTTACAAACTACAAAATGCATCCATCTCCAAACAAGATTCCATCCCCACAAACACATCTGTTTTATAACGCTGAAACTGAAAGAAGGCAGTAGCAACTCAGTTTTCAAACTGTCACATAATAGTTGTACATGTGTACGTAATACAATGTGTTACTTCACTGATGTGTATGTTGTAAAATAACTGATGTAGGGAAATTAGCATATCTTTCACCTCAAACACTCATCATTACTTTATGATGAGACCTCCTGAAATGCTTTCTTCTAGGTATTTTGAAATAACTTTGTAATAGTTAACTGTTAACTACAGTCACTGTACTGTGTAATGAAAGGCAGAACTTATTGTTCCTGTTTAACTGCAAACTTTGTACCCACTGACTGACCTCCTTTCCTCCCCTTTCTTCTCTCTCTCCCAGACTGTGCTGAGCACTGTTCTACCACAAGAAGAGTTTTTTGTATGACATGTATGAATGAGATCATACAGTATTTGTCGTTTGGTGTATGCCTTATTTCACTTTACACAGTATTGCAGGACTAATAAGGCGATCTCAATTCCTGGAAAACTCAAGGATTGGCAGCAGAGCAGTATCAACAAAACACAATGTTCCAAAATAAGCTTTGGTGTGTTTGTGTTCTCGTGTATACACTGGTACCCTAAAATCCTAATGTTACTATCCTCAAGTTCCAGCTTATACATTTAAATTAACAACTTAAAACTAATATAAAGGTTTTCTTAGCAGGTAACATTCTCTTAACATCTCCCAAAGGATGTCAAGACTCCTAGTCTTTAATTTCATTAATTCTCCTGAGAAGTGTATGGTTCAATGTTCTTGGTTTTTCATAGTGTTGAGAGCTTACATAGCTAAGTTAGAAACAGGAAATATTTGAGAGCTTCAGAAAAGTAAAACTGAAGTGCTGAGAATACCCACCTGCAATAATCTCCCGTAGTTTGGGATCTAGGTTTACAGTGCATGGCAAAAAAGTCTTTACATCTCGAGCCACAAGAACCGGAGTCCTCGAAGACAAAAAAACTTCAAAATTTCTTATATCTCCATCAATTTCAAGCAGTGGCTCAACATCTTTAGTTGTTGGAATATTCTTCGATATTCTTCAAACAAGAAATAAATAACAAGCACCATTAGTAATATTAGAAAGCCAAATTTTGCATAACTTAAAATGTATCGCTTGTATTAACAACATGTAAGTCACCTTGGTCAGATTTTAAAAATACTTTTTCTTAAATGAACAAAAATCTGTTATAATCACAAAATTCCATGTGTAACACTGCATGAAGTCCTGGACTAGGGAAACAGCAAAGCAAGGGAAATCATACATTGGAAGCCACCTGTTTCAGGAGAGGACAGTATGTTCATAAACGACATACACTGACCAAAGTCACACAGCCAACTGAGACACTGGCCCCTTCTGAAAGTCAGTATTTTTAAATACATGAGCATTCAGTTCTTCCCTTTGCAGAAAACATAAAGACCTTTTAAATAAGTTACACAAACTAGAAAAAAGGTTATATATATATATGATAAACACAGAAAAGTAGATTGGAAAACACCATCACTTTTTTTTTTTTTTTAAACTCATCAGAGATCCTAACAGTTCATCTCTCCCCTTCCTCTCTAAAAGTTACTGGGGTTTGAATTCAGGTCTCATGCTTGCTAGGCAAGCACACTAAGTTTTCTTCTATTAACTAAAGTCAAGAGCTGGGTACTGGTGGCTCACTGGTGGCTCACACTTGTAATCATAGCTACTCAGGGGGCTAGTTCTGAGGATCTTGGTTCAAAGCCAGCCTAGGCAGGAATGTGTGTGAGGCTCTTCTCTCTAATTACTAAAAAAGTAAGAAGTGGAGCTATGGCTCAAGTAGTAGGGTGCTAGCCTTGAGCAAAAAAAGCTCAGGAACAGTGCCCAGGACCAGCACAAGAAAGAAAGAGAGGGGGGAAGGGAGGGAGGTCAAATAAAAGAATCCAACCAATAATGTTTGTTTTCATTTATATACACAGAAAACAGACCAACCTACAAAAGCAGATGGAGGCTCCCTGTAAAGCTAGGATGCTGACAGAGGGCAACAAGAATTACAAAGAATCAGGAATAAACTTTTAGAAGTGACTGTGATGAAATATTGAAGATGTGAAACAGTACAACTTAAGCATGACTACATTTACAGTATATATAGTAAAATCACTAGAGCTATCTTCGAACACTCACTTCCCAGTTATGCAATATGAAGTGTTAGGATGTAGTAATGAGCACCATTTCAAAGGAGCCTTAAGATCTCCATCCCTTCAAAAGAGAAATGGGAATCTGACTGTTTTAGTGACAGTTACAGTGTTCTAACGGAGCAACACTTCACTGCTGAGACTCAGCACTTGGCTGGTAGTCAAATATTAAAAGTCATCTAAGGGAAAATCCAGAGCAAAATGAACAAACAAGAAAAGAATAGGATGCTGTCAAGAAAATAAGGATAAAGATAGCAATTTCATCTCAATGAATTTCAGGAAGTCCTTTTACAGACCTACACAGGGACAGAACAGAAAAGCTCTTTGAAACAGGACCACTTTTAATAAAGTAAAAGGGCATTTCAACCAAGCAGAGATGGAAATCCTGGAGGACTACCACAGAGTATCACTTGCCCAAGCGGCTACCATGCCAGACCTGAAACAGTTAAAAAGGTACTTCACTATTTCAGGACTGAACACCAAAAAGAGAGGCTAGAAAGATTTAGATAAAAACACACAGCTGACAAGTCACATGAAACAAATTAGCTGAATCTTAATGCCAGCGCAGCTTAAGCCTGAATGCGAACAGTGTTCTCAATCCACAAACAATGCTGCCGTTCACAAGCCAACAGTCTACTGCTGCTTTCCAGATTGGAGTCTCTATTCTAACCTTTTGAGCTCACCACATTAAACTCTTCTGCTAAAAGAGATATTTATGTAAATGATAAACTTTTGGCAGTAGGCCATCAAAATCATATGGGCCTTTATTTTTCAGATATTTTTCCAAAGGTTAGCATTTAAGGAATTTAAGTAACTTCACTTTTCAATTAAGAGTGAATTTAAATTTCTAGTATTATGAATCATGTGAACTCAAGTTGCCAGCAGTTAAATGGCCCACAGAAAGCATTTTAAAACCTCAGGCATCAATGAGCTCCCAGTGAGTTTAAATGTGATTTCTTTCTATGCCTCCAATTGAGCAGTACTTGTTAATGCCAACATCAATGTAAGTTAAAGCATTTTGATTATAAATGACAGTGGTTTATAGAAAACCCATATTAATTCCTGGCAGAAATTACATAAGCCATTCATATGACTTACATTCAAAATGAGAATTTAAATTACATTGAAAAAATTTCATTTTGAATTAAAATATAAGCAGATCTTTAGAATAGAACTTATGCAGAGGCATTATCTATCATACTTTTTTCTGAAAGTAACAGTTTAATAATGCCATTATTTAATAGGAAGTTAAGACATATTTTCTTTTGTTCTGATCAAAGCCTGGGACTCATATGAGCTAGGTAAGTACTCTACCACTGAGCTACACCCTCAGGCCAAAGTTTCTTTAAAAACTCTTAATCACCTTAGAATTTTATTAACTTGAAACAAATTTTCCTTCTACTATATACCCTCAAATACTTTCTGATACAGATTGCCTCTTCCCCCTCATCCCCATTTTTTTCCTGTGCCAGTCCTAGGGCTTGAACTCAGGACAGGGCCTGGGCACTGTCCCTGAGCCTCTTTGCTCAAGGCTGGTGCTCTACTACTTGAACCACAGAGCCACTTCTTGCTTTTTGGGGTAGTTAATTGGAGATAAGAGTCTCAAGGTCTTGTCTGTCTGGGATGGATTGGAATCATCATCCTCAGTTCTCAGCCTCCTGAGTAGCTAGGATTACAGGTGAGAGCTACTGATACCTGATTTCTGCCCATTTCTTTCCTTTTTTTTTTTTTTTTTGGTCGGTTGTGGGGCTTGAACTTTGGGCTTGGGCACTGTCCCTGTGCGCTTCAGCTCAAGGCAAGTACTCTACCACTTGAGCCACAGTGCTACTTCTGGTTTTCTAGTGGTTTATTGGAGATAAGAGTTTCACAGACTTTCCTGCCCGGGCTGGCTTCGAACCTGGATCCTCAGATCTCAGCCTCCTGAGTAGCTAGGATTACAGGCGTGAGCCACCGGCGCCTGGCTATCTGCCCATTTCTTAGTGGCTCTCTATTCACAGAAAACTTTGGAGATTTTGGGTCATATGTGGAGCATAAAGAAGAGAAGCTGCTCAGCACTGCAGCCAATGGATCAGAAACAAAAAATAATCCCAAACCCACTTTTATATCCACTAAGACCTATGGAAAGACCACAGAAGCTCACCCAGTTCATTTCCACACCCTCTATACTGCACACAATTATGCCCTCCCTGAGAACAGCTCATCTTCCTCTACCATATATGTCCCAGAGCATATAGTGTTTTGCACATCACACATCACACCTGGAATTGTATATCCACTGGTGGAATCACGTTTTTAATGTCTGCCTCCCCCTCTAGACTGTCAGTTCCGTCAAAACTGTGATAGGTTTGGTTTAATTCACCATCCAATTTCCAGTGCTAGCACAAATTGCTTAACAACATTACCGGTCAATAAATATTTCTAGAGTGAGTAGTGTTTTCCTCCTAAATAATTTCTCATCTTTTAGAATAAAAATCATTTTTATGGAAGCTGGGAAGGTGGCTCAGTGGTAGAGCGCTTGCCTTGCATGCATGAGGCCCTGGGTTAGATTCCTCAGCACCACATAAGCAAAAAGAAAAAAGCCGGAAGTGGCGCTGTGGCTCAAATGGTAGAGTGCTAGCCTTGAGCTGAAGAGCTGAGGGACAGCGCCCAGGCCCAGAGTTCAGGCCCACGACTGGACCCAAAAAAAAAAAAAAATCATTTTTATTCTACCTTTTCTGACACTGGTAAAATCTTTTACCTGAGAAAGAATAAGTTCATCCATTTTGAGATAACTTTTGTTCCTAATGAGAGGTAGGGGTCCAACTTTTTTCGGCATATAGAGACCTAGTTGCCCCAATACCATCCTTTCCCTTCCCTTTTCCCTTTCCCCTCTTTTCTTTTCTTTCTCTTCTTTCTTCTTCCCTTCTGTTTTCTCCAGGCTGGTACAAGAGCTTAAACTCAGGATCTCACATACTTGTTCAGCTTTCTTGATTATAGCTGTTGCTCTATTATTTGATTTATATCTCCAATCCAGCTTTTTGCTGGTTAACTGCAGATGGAGTCTCACAGACTTTTCTGCCTGAGCTGACTTCAAACTGTCCTACGTCTCAATAGGATTACAGGCATGAGCCACAGGCACCAAGCTCTAATACCACTTCTTTTTAAATATTATCTTCCAATAGTTGTACAGTGGGTTTTAATTTTAGCCTTTTATTTTTTTGTGCCAGTCTTGGGACTTGAACTAAGGTCCTGAAGTTCAGCTGTCCTGAACTTCTTTTTTAGTTAAATTTAATGCTCTATCACTTGAGCCAAATCTCTACTTAGTTTTTTTTTTGGGGGGGGTGGGGGGAGGGAGGGTTAGAGATAAGAGTCCCATGGACTTTGCTACCCATGCTGGCTTTGAACCACAATCTTCAGACCTCAGCCTCCTGAATAACTAGGATTATAGGTGAGACAAGGGTGACCACACATCATTTAATGTAACATTTTTTCTTTACTGTAAATTCCTGAAAATATGCTCACTTAAAACTATTCTTACTAGCTTTGTCATTGACCATCTCTGTTAGTATGGACAAGTTCAGATACTCGTATGATTTTGAACAGGCTGTAATTATTTCAGTTAACATATTTTTAAGAGTTAGGTTGCCTGTGTTCCAAGTATTGGCAATTTCAGGACTACATCATGTAGGTCATGAGACAAGTTTCTGACCCAGAAGTAACTGCTATTGCCATCTCACTAGTGGTGTCAGAACCTTGGGTCCACATTGGTAATGCTGCCCTACCTACAGCACAGGGTTAACCCACGTAAAACCTTTTAAATAAGTACAAAGTAGTAAGCCAGTGAAATTAACCACCAAAATATGATCTCAACTTCATGCCCATGATACTGGTGCTTGAACGCAGGGCCAGGGCTACTGTCCAATAGCTCTTACACTAAAAGCTAGTGCTTTATCACTTGAGCCAAGTTCCACTTCCCTAGAGGTTTTAAACGAAACAACTTAATATAAAATGCCCAGGAAAGCTGGGTGCCAGTGGCTCACGCCTGTAATCCTAGCTACTCAGGAGGCGGAGATCTGAGGATTGCAGTTCAAAGCCAGCCCAGGGAGGAAAGTTGGTGAAACTCTTATCTCCAATAAACCACCAGAAAACTGGAAGTGGCACTGTGGCTCAAGCGATAGAGCACTTGCCTTGAGCTGAAGAGCGTAGGGACAGCGCGCAAGCCCAGAGTTCAAGCCCACCGACCGACAAAAAAAAAAAAAAAAAAAAAAAAAAGGCCAGGAAAGCAGATGAAGACCATATAACCCAACTATGTTATTACCTCACTTTATTATGTAGAAACTCATTTTAGGGAAAAATATGAGTTAAAGCCATTATAACTAAAAAATAGTTGTTTTTTAACTCTCAGTCATTCCTCCCTCCCCCCCCCCTCACGTTCCACATCTTGATTCTTTGCAAATACAATGCTTTAAGGCTTTTCTCCCTTCAAGGTGACAACTACCTGCTCCAGAGATACCAGTTTGGTCTGTTACAGCTGTCCAATGATAAATGACGGCATCTGTGTTTGAATAACTGCAGCTACAGTACGGCCCACTTTTCCTACCCAGGCATGTGATTTAAGTTTTTTTGGGGGGTCCGGTCATGGGGCCTGAACTCTGGGCCTGGGCGCTGTCCCTCAGCTCTTCAGCTCAAGGCTAGCACTCTACCACCTGAGCCACAGTGCCACTTCCAGCTTTTTTTTTTCTGCTTATGTGGTGCTGAGGAATCGAACCCAGGGCCTCAGACATGCAAGGCAAGCACTCTACCACTGAGCCACCTTCCTAGCCCTGCAATTTAAGTTTTTATAGTTACTCTCTCAACATTAAATCCAACAAAAGAACAATAGGAATGATTTTTTCTACCTATAATCTGTACAACTGTGGAGTTTTCTGCCTAATCAAATCCCCCAATTAAAATATCATACACAGAACTCCAGACTGTAGATAACTGAGAAAAATCGACTATGCTGAAGTGCCTAATGCTCAGAGGAATCCATTCAAGCCACCTGTGTTCACTTTGGCCTCAGGTTCAGGCCCCAGGGCCAACTAGAGCCTGGACTCTCACAGTGGACTATTCATCTTGTTGATCTTGTCAAAGAAACAACTCCTGGTTTCACTCTACTGCTATTTTACTTATATCTACTACTGTAACCTTTCTTATTCCCTTCCTTTTGCTAGCTCTGAGTTTAATTTGCTGTTCTTTTTCTTGTTCCTCTGTGTATAAAATTAAGCTACTAATTTAAGACCTTTCTGAAAGCTCTTTTTATTGTAGAGATTTACAGTTATAAATTGCCCTCTACACATTGCCTTTCCAGCATCCCATACATTTTAACCACCTCTAAGATTCCACTTGGTAACTATTCTACAGTCACCTTTGATAACAAGGAGAAAGAGCATTAACGGGGGGACCCAATGAAGTACTTCCTCGCTATAGAGGAAGCAAAATGTTTAGCATTAAATGCAGTTTTGAAAACCGTGATTTCTAGAAATACATATGAAATACAACTTTGAAATATGAAATACAACTTTGCTATGCTCTCAACAACAAAACCACACCGTTCTTTTTCCTGGCAGTGCTGTGGATCAAACCCAGGGCCTCGTGCACGCTAAGCCAGCATTCTATCATTGAGCTCTATTCTCTGCCCAAGATGACAACATTCATTTACTTCAATGACTTTCTTTCTGTGTGCATGCACGAGAGAGAGAGAGAGAGAGAGAGACAGACAGACAGACAGACAGACAGACAGACAGACAGACAGAGAGAGACAGAGAGACAGAGACAGAGAGACAGAGAGAGAGAGAGAGAGACAGAGAGAGAGAGAATCATGGTACTTGAATTCAGGGCCTGGGCACCATTCCTGAGCTTTTTCACTCAAGGCTAGCCTCTACCACTTGGAGCCACAACACCATTTCCAGTTTTCTAGTGGTTAATTGGAGATAAGAGTCTCACAGACTTTCTTACCCTAACTGGCTTTGAACTACAACCCTCAGATCTCAGCCTCCTGAGTAGCTAGGATTATAGGTGTGCACCACTGGCATCTGGCTGACTTTCTTTCCTTTTCCACTAATTAATTATCTGCAATACTGTAGTTTGAACTCAGGGCTTTGAGCTTGCTAGGCAGGCACTCTATCACTTGAATCATACTTCTATCCCTTTTTGCTTTGGTTCTGGTTGAGGCAGGATCCTCACTTTTTACCCAGACAAGCCTGGATTGTGATCCTCATGTTTATGCTTGCTACCCCTGGTGGGATGACAGAGGTCTATCACCATACCCAATGTTTTCTGTTAAGATGAGGTCTTCAAACTTTTTGCCCAGTCTGTTTTCAAGCTGTGATCCTAATAAGTAGCTAGAATTATAGGCATGAGCTTGGCTAATTGCTACTTCAAAGACTTTGTTCTAATTCAAACTTAGTGACTGCAGAAAATTTAGAATAAGGCTATAATGCATAAAGATTAATTTTTTGAAGCAGAGGCTCAATTACTTGTAAACTGTGGGAGATTTAGGGCAAATTCTTCTACTTCTCTAGGTTCCAGTTTCCTCATTTCAAAAGGGTGGAAGCTGAGTTCAAAGTCTGGCTCTGAAGGTGCTTCACAGGCCTCACCATGCAGGTATATCCTCTCAGCTCTTGAAGAAAGGAAAGAAAACCATGCCTTCACAGAGATCAGAGCTGTTCCATCCATGTCTGAGCAACTTTGGTTTTCAGTTTAAAAATGAAGTATAACTCCACTGTAATTCTAGTAATACAGGTATAAGAAAGTACCAATAAGCCTGAGGTACAATAATAAGGTTCGTGAGCATCTGCCTAGGCTCAGTATACCACTAATAAGCAATGGCTTTGCACCTGCATGCCATGTAAAATGTGCTGACTAAGGTACACTGAGGACTCAGGATTCTTTTTATTGTATACATTCTAAATTAAATATACACTTAAAAGTTATAACAATCCAGAGAGTACTTTAGCCCATTTTGCTCCCAATACCCTATGAATTATTAATTTTTTTTTTTTTTTTTGTCAGTCATGGGGCTTCAACTCTGGGCCTGGGTCCTATCCCTCAGATCTTTAGCTCAAGGCAAGTGCTCTACCACTTAAGCCACAGCACCACTTCCAGTTTTCTGGTGGTTACTGGATATGAGTCTCACGGACTTTCATGCCCAGGCTGGCTTTGAACTGCAATCCTCAGTTCTCAGTCTCCTGAGTAGCTAGGACTACACGTGTGGCGCCTGGCCCAATTTTTAAATATTTTAAATTAAAAAAATATAATTTGTAAATTTACTTGAGGCTTAGAGAGGTTAAGCTTAGAGAGGATAAGGTGGCTGATCTCACCACAAACATAAATGGCATCACCAGGATCTGCGTCTGCCTGCACCAAAAGTCAGTGCCCTGCCCATTATACCAGTTCAAATAAGGCCATAGACATCTCTACATTGTTTTTTAAAATCCAGATCGGCATTTTCTGATCACAAAGTTATATAAGCAGTACACTACTACAGAGTAGACACTAGAGTGCTTAAAATAAATGAAATGGTCCAGGTGACAAGACCTAGTAAGAGGAAAACAGCAAACATTCCCAATAATTCTAAGAAATATGAGCGACTTGTTGCTCAATTTGTTGGCAACTTGCCTGAGAAACAATATTCCAATTAATCTTTCAAGTTTCTAGATTAAGTAAAATATATTGCCTTGTAAAGAACATTTAAAATTGGTAATATTTATTTCTCCTTATTGGTTAGGCTACACACCAAAACTTGAGAAACGTTTAAACAAATAAGGAATTGCAATAATCACTCACAATCCTTCAACTTTATACCATTCTTTAAAACAGCTCAAAATGAATTTGTTAAAATATTATCATCTGAATCACTTCATTTATGTAAATTTGACTTTAGTTATTGGGAGAAGCTTTCATTCAAAAAAATGTTTCCACTGAGAAGGAACATCTGAAAATCAGTGCATGGCGGTATGATGCTCACCTTGGTAGAACAATGCAAGTGACTGATCATTTCCATCAAGGATCACAAGTCACAAGAGACTTCTGGAAAGAGTTAAGAAGCAAAATAATTCCCAGATGACCAAATATCAAGATAATATCTACTGTTAAAAAGCTCAGCCTGCTTACCATCAGGAGTTTATAGTATGATATGATTCTTTAAAATGCTCAGATAAAATCAATCTCTTTTTATAGCTGTTGAGGCAACACTAATATCACAAGTTAATACCAAGTAATGAGATGTCCATGTAAATTGTTGCCTTTAAGAAACTGAAGAAAGCATCACACTAATCATACACACCGAAACAAATGTTTGGCACTATAACTCTAGATAAAACTGCATGTTGGTGGCGCATGAATATAAAGCTGTTACTCAGGAAGCAGAGATTGGGAGGGTCCTGGGAAAAGTTAGTAAGACTTCATCTCAATCAACAAGCTGATGTGGTGTTTCCCTCCAATAATCCATCCAGTATACATAGGTACAAAGATGTTGGCCCTGAATTCAAACTACAATACAGTGATCCCTCATCTATCGCAGGAATTACGTTCAGAGACCCCAGCAATAAGTGAAAATTCACGAAGCAGCAGTGTTAGATACTCGTCCCCACTGTACCACGGTTCACTTATTGCTGCTTTGCGGATTCTTACTTTTCTGTAACCTAAGTCCCATGACAGGTGAGGAATCACTACTTTTGTATTAAAAACAAAAAAAAAAAAAAAACCTATGACACAGTGAAGCTGCAGTAAATGAACCACAATACAGCCAGGGACAGTTGTATGGAAAATAAACCAAACCAAAGTTCTGAGTTAATAGGTACAGATAATGAAAGCTCTCTCAAAATCAATAATCCATGTGCATCTTATCTTAAAACAAAACCTTTCTTTTTTTTTTTTTTTGGTCGTGGGGCCTGAACTCTAAAACCTTTCTATGTAAGTTATTCTCAAGATTTAACCTACACAAGTTATCTTAAAGATTTAATCTTTAGAGCCAGATACCAATGGCTCATGCCTGTAATCATAGTTACTCAGGAGGGTGAGTTCTGAGGATCACAGTTCAAAGCCAGACCTGTCAGGAAAAGTCTATAAGCCACACACACACAGACACACAGACACACAGACACACAGACACACAGACACACACACACCCCACACGCATGCACGCACACACGCACGCTAGTTAATCTTTAATAAGCACCGGACCTCTCTAATGTTTAGTATTTATTTGTTTTTTACCAGTCCTGAGGCTTGAACTCAGGACCTAGGCACTGTCTCTGACCTTCATTTTTCTCAGGGATAGTACTCTACCACTTGAGCCGTAGCCCCACTTCTGGCTTTTTTGGTAGTTTAGTGGAGGTAAGGGTCTCACAGTCTTTCCTGCCACAATCCTCAGATCTCAGCTTCCTGAGTAACTAGGATTATGAGTATGAGCAATAGGCACCTGGCACTATTAGTATTTTTATCTTTTTTTTTTTTTTTTGTCAGTCGTGGGGCTTGAACTCTGGGCTTAGGCACTGTCCCTGGGCTCTTCAGCTCAACACGAGCGCTCTACTGCTTTAGCCACAGCACCACTTCCTAACTATTAGTATTTTTAAATCTTAACTAAATGCGTAAGCAGATTTAAAATACTATTTTAATATCCATCTTTTCCCCAAAAGTTAAATTTAACAAATTTTAGGAAAGAACTAGGGGTGCTGCCCAGTGAGTGATAAAATGCTTTTGCACAAGGGCCCTGAGCTTACTCCATAATCCTGCAAACAAAAAGAACTACAGGAGAAAAAAGTATTAGTACTACCTCATGTGAGTACATAAGCACTTATTATTTGTGATTCTGTGAAACTTTTTTTTTTTAAAGAAATGGAAATTCACTACTTCTTTAACCTGGTTTTTTTACCCTTGTTTTTCTCCTAAAGAACAGCAAAAAGTCTCAGATTGTATAGTTCAGGGCAAAGCATGCTAACATTTCTGATGAAATACTCCCATCTTGTGGACTTTTGGAATATTGCTGATAGAGGCCACTTTAGCTCTTAGAATTTTAATTAGATAGCATTCTCATTATACATTATTTTTGTTTTTCCAGAGTTTTTTTTAAATCTGGAATGGCATTTTTATTGAAAATAATAATCAAAAACAAAGTTATAATGGCAAGGTCATCTGTCAAAAAATTAGATATAGGGGCTGGGAAGGTGGCTCAGTGGTAGAGCACTTGCCTTGCATGCTCGAGGCCCTGGGTTCGATTCCTCAGTACCACATAAGAAAAAAGCTGGAAGTGATGCTGTGGCTCAAGTGGTAGAGTGCTAGCCTTGAGCTGAAGAGCTGAGGGACAGCACCCAGACCCAGAGTTCAGGCCCCACGACCGGACCCCCCCCCCAAAAAAAAAAGAAAAGAAAAAAGAAAAAAAGAAGAAAAAAAAATTAGATATAAATCTCTGAGACATTCAAGAATGTTAGTAATTCTGAATCCTACAATAATTAGATTTAAAAATATTTAAAGACAAAATTCTGTATTAGAAACTTTAAAGATTTTTAAAAGGGTTTAAAAAGTTTAAACATAGTAGACAAAATTTTTACATAGTAAAATATATTTTAGAGAAATTGCCTTTCTTATTTGCCTTTCCTACATGTTGGAGTTTTTCATGTTGAAATTAGAAACACACAACTTTGGGACATTTTCTTTAGCTGGGCACTCGTGGCTCATGCTTGTAATCCTACTCTGGAGACAGAGATCTGAGAATCATAGTTTACAGCCAGCCTGGGCAGACAAACCCTTAAAACTCTAACCAGCAAAAAGCTGGAAGTAGAGATATGGCTCAAGTGGTAGAGTGCCAGGCATGAACTTGAGGCCTGAAATTCTAGTTCCAGTACTGGCATGCACGTGCAATGTGTACACACACACACACACACACACGCACACACACACATACACACACGTTTTATTTTTCATTAGCACAAACTGCTAGCAACTTTAAGTGCTCTGCCTCCTTAGTTACACAGGGTACTAAGAGATGATCCAGGGAAAGTACTTCACTCAATGTACTGCATGTTCAGAGTGAGGACGGTACTTCTACTGGAATATGTCCAACACAAAAAAAGCTATAAATATTTGTTTGGTGAGTGCACATCAAAACAAAGTTTAGCAAACCAAAAATGGAGCCCTCTAAGTCATCTAACCTAAGGACACCGATAATAATCTGTAAGGAAGTGAAGTATAAATGCCCGGTTTAAAAGTGCGAACACAAAGCAATATGACATTCATGACCTCAGTAAAGGTATTATAAATGTATGACCCTTAGAAATGTAGCCAAACTCAAAGTTATGGGAAAATGCCTAAGAAAACATTGTTATATCTTTAGTATTATCACCAACAAAAAGCAGAAACCATAGGTGTTGCCTGAAATATATAATCACATTCAATCTACGAAGACCACAACTTCTAGTGCACCTGGCCAGCTGGTGTAGTAAGAAAACATTTCATTTATACATAGAACCAACCAAAGACACATCTGTATGACAGGATTCTTTTCAAGATAAAGTGAGGCTTCTCATCCACCATCTTCCTGAACTCAGGCCTTCTTCAATCTAAATCATCATCAGATTTCTTTATTCTTTTAGACATATCCACTAATGCCTACTCTATTCCAAGCATTTGGATGGAAGCAAGGAATCCATCAGTTTAGAGAAGTTACAATTCCTAGAGACAAGTATTCCAAGCATTTATAAGAATTCTTATAACAAGCCGTATAAAGGAATACTATGAGACCAAAGAATGAGGGGAAGAAAAGGGAGGATGGGGCAGAAGAACCATGTGTGAAAGGTGGAAAGCAGAGAAAAGGGCCTGAAAACCAGGGTGCTTGAAACTGCAGTATAAACCTGATTTTGATTCTCATTCCTGCAGAGAGTCTTGATTAATTATATCACTTTATCCTTATAGCCTAATGGGTTATGAAAAGTTTAACATTTGATTTCCTATAAATCAAATTTAGTTTGATTGCAAAAGCAACTCACTAGCTTTTCTAATGTCTGTAACATCTCCCTACACCTAGCAGTTGTCAATATACTAAAATCACCTTCCTTCACTGTTAACCAAGGGTTTAAACACCAGAGGTGCAGACTATAAGGAAAGAAGGAATTTTTGAAACAACACCAAACTATGCTCTAAATCTATCATTTTACTAGAAAATAAATAAAATGAATAAGACAAGAAACTATCACAACAGGCCAGACACAGAGAAAGTTTAGTTATATACATTCCAACCAATAATTAGAGTAACTACAGTTTTGTTCAGTGTCCTGAGGTCAATACCTAGCCTCCTCTTAATCATAGAGTACCACCATGTGTCATTTTCTCTCATTTCTTTCATCTTCATTGGGGAGTACGTAGCTGCCCAACTACTTTCTCATTTATCTTATTATTATTTTGTAACTGGGTTCATGCTTTTCCCAGTATACAATTTACAAAATTTACTTTTCTGCATCAACAGGCCAAGTATGTACAAACAATATAGCTGCTAGAACATTAGGGAAATGGGTACAATTTCCCCAAAGCCCTACAACGGATCTCTACTCAGAGGAAAAGTCACGGTCCTTTTTGTCACTAGTCCTTCAAAAGTAGTCCATGAACCCACTCCCCTGGCCTCCCTTCCTATCCTGTCCCCTTCTGGGCTCCTTCTCACCATACCAACACCCCTGCTGCTGCTGGTCCTCAAGTATTAATTCTAAGTGCTCTCTGGTCTTAAGGACCTTAGTCCAAATCGATCATTGTACCTGGAAACACCTCCTTCATGCCTTTGTACAACCCTCTTCCCTTCTCAGCAAGGACTATCCTGACTCATTTAATATGAAGCCTTCATCATTCTGCATCTCCCCAACTGTCTACATTTTATTCTCTCCACAGGGCCTGTTGCTTTTTAATGTGGCAACTGTATGTTTTATTTATTTATTGCCTGCCACTCACTGGAGGAATGCAAAGCTCTCTGGAAATCTCTGCAGTTTTGTTCACAGATGTATCCTAGAGCAATACTTGCCCATATTAGGTACTCAAGACTATTTTCTAAATAAATGAATTAATTTTAAGCATTCTCCAATTAATTTACCTCATACTTTTGCATGTTGCTACAAACCCAGCAGCAACAACAAAACAAATAAATTTCAGAATATAAAAAGATAAACTCAAGAATGGTCAAACATGTAGAGTTTAATCTCTTTCATTTTCATTCTTCAAACAACAAAAGTGGGCATGATTTTCAAGTGTATCAAAATAAACTCCAAAAGTTCTGCCTTAGCCAGTGGCTTATGCCTATAACCCTAGCTATTCAGAAGGCTGAGAGCTGAGGATCACAATTTAAAGCCAGCCTGGCAGAAAAGTCCCAGTGAGACCCTACTCTCCAATTACCACTCAAAAGCTGGAAAAGTGGAGCTGTGGCTCAAAGTGGTAGAACAATAGTCTTGAACAAAACAAGCTCAGAAACAGCACCTAGTCCCTGAGTTCAAGCCCCACAACCTACTAAATAAATAAACAAACAAATTCTGCCTTTCACCTTTAAGAATCTAGATTTTTTCAATTAATTTCCACCAAGACAATGAATATAAACAGTGCAAAACCAACAATACATATTTGTCTTTATTCTATATTACAGAATAAACTCAGTAAATACACTGTTATTTTTTCCTAGCTAGGTGAAATGTTATTTGTACTAATCTTTTTGTATCTATTTGTATAATTTTTATTTCAGTACAAACCTACTTTGTTCTCCATACGGAGAATTATCTTATGATGTCCAAAAGGACTAGATTAGGTTATCTCTTTAAAATGATAAAGGTACTGACAAAATATTTAACCTCTGCATTCTGGTAAAGTGTGTTGTGAGAACAAAGATGGAAACAACTATTAAATACAAGATAGTAATTTAATAAATTTTGAATGATGACAATTTCAATACCTATAAAAATACCTATCATATCATATCAAGAATACAGAATTTCTGTAACATTCTATGCTATGCATACAAGAACATCTAAACAGCCTGCATAAAACAATGTCTGGAATAAATATTTCTAGTATCTCAAAATTGTAATTACCACAAAAATTATCAGTACAAAGAAGATATTTTTTATAACAAGGGGAATGAAACAACTTCACAAATTTAAACTAATGTTCATTTTTTCATGTTATTAAAACTATTCAAATCCACATATAAAATAAACAAGCCTATACAAGATTCACTCCAAATGATGAAGGGCGTAGAAATAAAGGATGATGGAGGAGGTTTGTAAGATATAAGCGAGGCATGGACGATTGGGAGATTTAATTATCTTAAGCATATGAAAAGTTTGGTTTGGGAAAGAGCATTATACTCATTCAAATATTACCAAATAATTTAAAGATATCAAATGTATCTATGAAGGTCATTAATTAGGTCCATAATGTCTATTCAACAAACAGCTGTTTCAATAAAATATAAACTGGCTATTATTCTTATGCTCTCTCAAAACTTGTCCAATTGTTTTTATAAAAAACAAGAATACCAAAATGAAATATGTTATCCTTCACAAAAAATTCTGACCATTATAATGAGTAAAAGATTGTCTAAGCAGTGTCAAAACAGAAATTAAGCACCATCTTCATGAAAGCTACTTAAATTGATTCTCTAAAAATGTCTATCATTGCCTAAAATACTCTAAATATCAGAAATAAACTTTAATACCAAAATACATCAATGACTGTCTAAAATTCTGAAATAAAAAGCAGAGAAAAAAATCTTTAGTATCTAGAGTTTTTATTTTACACTCTTTCTTCTTCTAAATGTATGTTAACAAAAAAAAAACCTTCAACTGATCAAGACAAAAGCTTTTAGCTCAACGCATAATTGCAAGAAAATTGCAATAATTGTACCAATTAAAATAATCTTGAATGAACAGTATGTCATCTTAATGTTCCAATGGTTTATAGAGGGATCTACTTAATTAGCTAAAATTGCTTTCCAGTGTTAGTATCAAATGTCATTTGTTAAAAGTTGAACAATTTAGAAAATAATTTAACAAAGCAATTTTACTAAACACCAAGAACCAACATTTTCTTTTTCAGCTGAATAATGCCAGCAGATGTGTCATCAAATTGCTATAAAAATAAATGAGGCTTTTTATGGGTTAAAAAAATAAATTTTACTACTAGTGTTAAAAATACTAAATGCTATTTTCTGATTGTTTTTACCAAATCAGATTTCTTTAATGAAATAAATGAATATCAATTATATACTGCCGCTTTTTGTCGGCTGTAAATAAAACTTTTTATTATTCAAATGACAAGCATCAAAAAACTCAACTATGGCTAACTAGAAACAGTCATCTAAATTATTCTAACATCCTCTAATAAATGACTTTGCAATATGTTGATCAAATTGGCTTTGTATAGTTTTCCATTCCAAATCACCTTATTTAAGTCAATTCCTTATAAATTCTCAAAGACTGGAGTCTATCATGTCTTTATGTCTTTGTTGACCTAGCTACAAATATTATTTGTAAGTACTGATAAGAATCTGAGACTTGCCAGGTGCTGGTGGTTCAGGCCTATAATCCTAGTTATTCAGTAGGCTGAGATCTGAGGATCACAGTACAAAGCCAGCCAGGGCAGAAAAGCTGCTGTGAGACTCTAATATCCAATTATACTTAAAAACTACAAGTGGTACTGTGGCTCAAAGTGTAGAGCTCTAGCCTTGTGCAAGAGCTCAGAGACAACTCAGGCCCAGAGTTCA
The DNA here is from genome assembly GCF_024711535.1 of Dipodomys merriami. Classification (NCBI taxonomy): domain Eukaryota; kingdom Metazoa; phylum Chordata; class Mammalia; order Rodentia; family Heteromyidae; genus Dipodomys; species Dipodomys merriami. The sequence continues at coordinate 1,427,776 of NW_027204326.1, forward strand.
AGCCCCATGACCAACAACAACAACAACAAAAAAATGTGAGACTTATTTATTTCTCCAAAAAGGAAAGTATCTCCAAGCCAGGTCTAATCCACTTTTAGATGGCAATTCTGCCAAGGGCCTAAGTCTAAAGTAGTAAACTGGTTTAATCAAAAAGCAATGCTGACATCACTTCCTATGTCTCCAATATATAGTATTTTATATTTACTTCAACAAAAATATTACCTTGCAAAAATTCAGTTACTTTGTTATATGATTAATAATACTTACACTCCCAATATATTTCACATTCTATTTTTCATAAGCAAGATGAAGTAATTATTATTACCTTTAAATTATACACTTTCTTTTGTCTACATACATATTTCAATTAATTTAAAAACATAAATTTTTGATAGTTTCTTATGAGGTACAAAGTGCTGGAAATTAAAATGGAGTTTTTAGAAATGGAGCAGAGCACCCGCTGTGTCTCTCTGCTTCCTAACCACTTCCTAACCAGCTTCTCCACTCTGCCACACCCTCCCGACACGACAGACTGGGACCTCTGTAACCTTGAGCCACAGAAATCTTTCCTCTTTTAAGTTGTTTTCTTAGGTATTTTGTCACAGTGACACAAGTCTCACTAACGAAGAAAACTGGTACCAAAGAAGTATGGTTGTTTCTGTGTCTATCCCTGGCAATCTGGTTCAGAAACTGTTCCAGCGGATTTACGGGAGAAAGCTAGAAACTTAGGAGCTGCAAGCTACAAAAATTCTAGAATGCTGCAAGCAGAGCTTAATGGGCGATTCTGGTGGAAGCCCAGAATACCAGAATGCCACCAGAACCATAGATTTAGGTAAAGATGTGTCTTGAGGTTTCTATTGGGTCTCATAGTTGAGGTCACACATATTACATTTTGGCAAAGGACTGGTCTACATTCTGTGCATGTCCTAAGACTCTGTGTAAAGCTGGGTTTTCAAGTGATGGAATAATGAATATGATGAAGGAAATGTGAAGAGAGCCCAGCATTCAGGCTGTAATATAGTTATTGCTGCTTTCAGTCAGTTTTACAGTGAGAAATAAAAGCAAAAAAAATAAAGCAGAGGGGGCTGGGAAGGTGGCTCAGTGGTAGAGCACTTGCCTTGCACGCCTGAGGCCCTGGGTTCGATTCCTCAGCATCACATAAGCAAAAAGAAAAAAGCCGGAAGTGGAGCTGTGGTTCAAGTGGTAGAGTGCTAGCCTTGAGCTGAAGAGCTGAGGGACAGCGCCCAGGCCCAGAGTTCAGGCCCCACGACCAGACCCCCCAAACAAAAAACAAAAACAAAGCAGAGAATTTGAAAACCTTTTCATTTTCTAGAAGTGCATGTAAAGGTGTCCCAAGGAAAGTGAGGCTGCTAAAGAAATTAGTGCTGTTAAAAGAAGCCAAGTCCTCTGCATTAGGATTAATTTCAACTCATTAGAAAGTCTATTTTAAAAAGAGTTCTCCAGAGTGTCCCGCTCCCACAAACCCACCTAAGAGAAATATTTTCCTGAGTTCAGCTGTCTGGGGAGTTCTGGGACTTGAACTCAGGGTCTGGGTGCTGTCCCTGAGTACTTTACCACTTGAACCACATATCCACTTCCAGATTTTTGTTGGTGGTTAATTGGAGATGAAAGTCTCAAGAACTTTCTTGCCTGTGCTGGCTTCGAACCCTGAGTACTTTACCACTTGAACCACATATCCACTTCCAGATTTTTGTTGGTGGTTAATTGGAGATGAAAGTCTCAAGAACTTTCTTGCCTGTGCTGGCTTCGAACTGTGATTCTAAGATCTCATCTTCTTGAGTAGCTAGGAGTACAGGCTACCTGTGTTCATCTAGCAAGTGTTGATAATTACAGTGCCCAGGATATGACAGACCAGACATATTTATTCAAGAAATAATGCTTAGCATTTTACTATAAAATGAAGGGAAATCCCACTCATCTATCTCATAAGATGATTTCTAAAAGATCAAAGACCAGAAGTATAAATTAGTGAGAATGCATTCAGAAGTATAAAAGCACACACTTTATACTTACTATTTTTATTTCAGTTTGCTTTTCTATGTATTTTGTTTTGTTTTGAGACTCAACCCAAGATGAAGTTAAATACAAAGATGTCACACTAAGTACCTTTCATAGATGGTTTTTAATGTCAGTTGATCTGGGACACCTTCAGTTTCTTCCAAATATAATATTAGCCATGAAGTCCGATATGGCCACTGCTCAGTAAGGTTGATCCAGCTGGCAAGCCTGTCCCAGTTGAAAGTAATCTGATTGGCTCTCAGTAACCGCCCTGTAAGGAATACAAATACATGTTAAAATTAACAGTTGTATAATACTATGTTAAGTAAAACATTCAGCAAATTCACAAATAGTTTAACTTAATTTTTTTTAATTTGGCATTTGATTACACCGCAAATTTAAATCTAGTGTTTTATAATTTCTAAAATCCTGGTTTTTGAAGACAATGACAGAGGCAGGTGTGGTGGTGCATGCTTGCAATTCTAGTACTCAGGAGGCTGAGGCAAGAGGATTGTGAATTCAACCTTGTTTCAAAAAGAATAATGTCAAACAAAGATTCTAAAGCATCAGAATGATTCTCCTTAATTCTAAAGTTATTTTTTATTTGATTTGCTATTGTTGCTTCTTTTAAACCATGTATCACAGTCTCAATGCTGCCCACAAACATATAGTAGAATATCACTTCACCCAGGGAAATACTACTGCTAAGCCTTAAAGAGATCTAAACACATTGGTCCATTCTTTATTATGGATGCATGTACAATCCCAAAGACTTCCATTTTTTATGCACTAACAGCAATTTGTGTCAGTAACCTAGCAACTTAGTTACAATATTTTTTAAATGTATATGTGTATATTTAATCAAACCACCCTGTCTATTTGTAGGGTTTTCTGGAGATTCTAATTCAGTGTTCTACCACTGGGCATGCTTACATGTGGACAGTTGCTACTGTCACACTTTCAGTACCAAGGCTTCCTTTCATTCATAATCATTATACTTCATTATAATCAGTTTCACGTTGATTTGGTAAAGATACATTTGCTGATATTAGTTTTTTAAATTTTAAACATGGACTGTTTTATTTCATTGTTACCAGTTTATTATGTAACTGATAGAAGGTAGCTACTTATTTTTGGTTCACATTTGAGTTATTTCTTTCCCTACTACTAACAACTATAGATGTGTTACTCCCGCATCTTCAGATTCCCTTTTGTCAGCAAATCTACTTATATATGCAAACTATGCTTTTATCACTGAATGCTCATACTTCTAGAACTTTTAAACTGAAAGCAAAAACTGGTAAGAACTTTGAGGACTGAATTGGAGGCCCAGGTTATGATGGTGAAGAAATAAGAAGAAAACTGTAAAACTATAAGGCAAGGGCTATGCTGGAGATACATATGAACTACTTCATGAAAAGAAAAAAGCGAGTACCGAATCTAAAAGCAGCTGCTAAATCTTCTAAATAATTTTTAGAACCAAGTCATGGAAGATGAGTTAGTTTGATATCACTTGCCACTATTCTTCTTCCAAATTTCAACAACACTGCCTTCCAGTTGTTCACAGAATCCTACCTTGGGTCCTTTACATTTGCTGTTCTTTTTGCTTAGAATGTTTTTCTCCATATATACATAAAACTTCCTATGTCATTCAATTTTTAGTAATCCACAAAGTGACACAGATATTGTTTGTGGATACTGAGGAAATAGCAAAACAGACAAAAATCCTTGCCATGTGTATTTTATGTTCTACTCATGGGAGAGACAGACAGTAAAACAAAGTGATCATGAGTACATTAGTGAAACAAAGCAGGGTAGTAATAAAGCAAGGAATACCAGAGATAGGTAGTTTTGTTTGTGCAAAAAGATCTCATTGAAAGCAGAGACTTAAAAAGAAGTAAGAAAAACCACAGTGCATGTATCTAAAAAGTAACCATAGCAAGCATGGCAAATGAAATTTGGTCGGCTAGCCAGGCCACACCAGTGGTTCACACCTGTAATCTCCACTACACAGAAGGCTGAGATCTAAAGATCATGGTTTGAAGCCAGCCAGAACAAGAAAGGCTATGAGACTTTTATCTCCAATTAGCCACCAGAAAACAAAAAGTAGTGCTGTAGCTCAAAGTGGTAGAGCACTAGGCTTCAGTGAAAAAACTCAGAGACAGTGCCCAGGCCTTGAGTTCAAGCCCCACAACTGACAAAAAAAAGAAAAAAAAAAAAAAAAAAAAAAAGGAAAGAAAATTGGTCTAAATAGAAAAAAAGAGCTGTGGCCAAGAGCATTCTAATACTAAATGGTAAGTGGGGATGAAGAATAACCACAGCATGCAGGAGGAAAGCACAGTATGTGCTGCACTTGGAAGGCAGAGGAAGAAAGCAAGTGTGACAAGGAGAACTGATCAAAACATTGCTAAGGGGCTGGGAAGGTGGCTCAGTGGTAGAGCACTTGCCTTGCATGCATGAGGCCCTGGGTTCGATTTCTCAGCACCCCATAAGCAAAAAGAAAAAAGCCAGAAGTGGTGCTGTGGCTCAAATGGTAGAGTGCTAGCCTTGAGCTGAAGAGCTGAGGGACAGTGCCCAGGCCCAGAGTTCAGTCCCCACGACTGGACCCCCCCACACACACAAAAAAAAACATTGCTAACTGCTGCTGATGGGGTCAGATATGATGACTAAGGTTTGACCAATGGACTTCTAAAATATGGCAGCTATTGGTGACTTGAAAATATAATTTTGCTGAGAGCAAAAGAGCCCAGGAGCGAATTTAGAGGGATTAGAGGAAAACAACAGGAAAAGCAGGGCAGCAACTAGAGGTAGAGGCCAAGTCCAGAGAAGTTCTTGGGAGGAAAGGACTGCCTAAGTACTATCTCCATTTCACTATCCTACATGACATCCACCTTCAGGCTTCCCACTTGAGAAAGGGACTTGATCTTATTCACAGCTTAATTTCTGAAAATGATACTAGGCACAGAGACTTACCACACATTTTTTTAATGACTATGTAAATGTTATCAATAATATAGTGAAACAATTCCATGATCAAACAAAGTGTGATGAGACCTTATTTAATTTTCAAAAATATATCAAACACAACTTTATATATAATAAAATTCAGAGCATGAACCCAACCTTAGTATGAAACACAATTCTGAGTAACACAATTCCTTACATTTAATACTGGGACATACTACAAAGTACCAATCAATAATGTACAGAGTAAGAAACCCATTTTATTATCTAAATTACAAGTTTTATGTGATTGCTGTAAGTCTCAATATGGTAGAGGACAGAATTCCATGCAAAGAATCCAGTCAGAAGGCAATAATCCTCCATTTTGTTGTAAATGTTTTTAATTCTAAATATCATAGTAGTATGTACAACATAGTAATGTGTACAATCTGAATGTTCATATTTTAGATTTTAAGTTAACTATATTCGGTTATATATATTAACATAAAATTATCTTTAAACACAGAAATAATATAAACCTGAGATGAAGTGAAAGATTTTTAAAACCATCAAATTTTAAAACAATAGTGTACACTAATACTGATTTTTGCCATCAACTAACACTGACTTCATCATTTAACACAAATAAAACCGATATCCAACAATGTAAGCATAAAGACAGTATAACCCTTTGTTTCTGCAATTAAATTGCTTCGTTAATTTTAAAGATTATTTTCAGACTGATGTGTTTCTCATGTTGCTCACCTAGCATCTGGAAAGCCCCGAGATCCTTCCCTAGCACCACAAAAATAACATCAAGCTTATTATCTACTACAGATAATAAAAACTAAAATCACCTGTGACAGAAACAATATTGAGTAATCTTCTCATGGTTTGAGGGCTGATGTCACTGAACCAGTCCTCAGTAACCAGCAGCTTTGTGAGATCAAAGGACATCTGCCGCGTGATTGTCCTCTGCATCTGCCTTCTGCGGTAAGTGTCCTGAAACAGAGCAAACCCACACAAGTCTGAGAATACAGGCTTTATAAGGTGTCTCAATCAGTGGCAGAAGAGTACACGTTACCATTCCTGAGGCAGAAACTTGATAGAGCAGTTACAAAGTATTATGAGTGGCAACTGCATCAAATGCTTTGTCTTCAGCGCACTTTTATAGTTTACATTTATTAGTGAAATTAATTTCACATTAAAAACAAACAACATTGTACAAAGAAAACTATATTCACATCCTGGGAAGATTTAATACTTACAGAAACCTAGAATAATATGGCAACTAAGCCCATCTCATTTTAAGGATTCAGTATTTGATTTTTAGGTTATTTTAAAGTGTGTGACAATTATATCACAAGCCTAGCCACTTTAATGATCCTTTTACCTCTGTAAGAATTAAAAAGCACTCCACAGGGTGGAATGGAATGATAATTCCATCTCAGAAGAGGAGACCCCGCACAACAAAGGTGTATCTTTATCTAAGGTCAAGGTGCAAGGGAAAGGTGAAGAGTCTAGGCTCCCAGGAAAGAAATTCAAAATGGCAAATCACACATTCCTCTGAATTTAGTGCTATCAACTGTCATTCAGCATATCAACTTTACAACCATACCTGTAAAGGATAGAGGCATAAGACTGAAAGATCGGCTGTCATCAAAAACACTTGGTTTTTAAAAAGTAAAATGTTCAAATTTAATGGCGGCAAGTCAAAAAGAAACAATAGCTGTTCCTAAACAGCAGTATCAAGATAGGAGCATGTTGGAGGAGAAACCTGCGGAGTCTAAAAAGCTAGAATCACTAAGTAGCGGGAGAGTTCCCACCCTGCCAACATTAGGCAAGGAGGGAGGCCAGAACAAAGACAAATCCACAAATTTTTGCATACCATCTTCCCCATTTACAGCAATGAGGACAACAGGCATAATCTGGACGTGTTCAGGAATGAATACATTCAATCTTTTGATTAAAAATCTCATTCAGGTTTTGATCCAACTGAGATCTGGGTTAGCACCTGGGCTGAGAACAGGCTGGGAGAGACAGGGACTCCTCCCTTGTTTCAAAGGTGGTTATGGCTGTAAGTGAAGACACTCCCTGAAACTCCCAAAGCTCAAGAAATCCAGTAATAATGTTTATCACAAGAGTTTAATACAATATTTACAAAAGACTAGGTTGCATCAACTTAACTCTACTTGAATAACTGCAATACAAATATATAGCTAAAATGAATCAGGCCTAGAGGTACAGTCAGTGCTTTCAAAGGGAAAAATTTAAATTAATTAGCTAATTAAATTAATAAAACAAATGACATCTTACCCGTCTATTGAGGGCTGTCTTGCTACCAAGTTTTGTCATCTCCCCACCTAAGCTGTTCTGTGAAACTCTTCGGTCAGCATCTTCCTGTATCCCTGAAAAAACAGACCAAGAAAGCAGCTTGTGCAGAGTTCTGTCATGTATAATATTCAAGTGATGTGACATACCAATGATATTTTTTTAAGATAAAGAGAGATACCATAAAAAAAAAAAACACTTCAAAATGACTTTGAACATAAGTCTTTAGGAGCTGGATCTTTACCTGTAGCATCTGAGCAAGAAATGTCCCCATTTGTTGCTGACGTTACCAGAAATTTCCTTGCATTGCTGAGTCCTCGACTATTGAGGAAAACAGGCAAATGAACTATATTGCGCATATAGTCATGCCCATTTATATTTGAATCACGAAGAACACTATTAAGGTTTTGGTTAATGGCCTTTATGATAATATGTGGATCACTCGCAAAAATGGCAATAAATGGGCCTTTTGAAAACAGAACTCTGACCTGTGGGAGAGAAAAAAATGTATAGTTGTGAGACAAATTTTAAATTGTCCAAAATAATAAAATATCTTTTTGAAATCTATGCTATCCTTTAGTGACTATGCTAAAAGTAGATATTTTCCATCAAAATTTATTCTATTTGAACAGAAATTCCACTGATGGTTTAATCTGGGTCGTCACCATCTGACAGTAACAAACCCTGACAAGAAAACAATTATCAGAGAGGGTTGAGAAAGATTTGGAAGGAAAGGTATGAAGTTACATAGTACTTACGAACTGATTTGCTGTTTGAAACCCCTTGGTACAACTACTTGAGATATTTGCTATCCATACAATAAAGATCAACACACAGCAAAATATATGTGAGCACATGTCCTAGGCACACTGGTCTTGGCCCACAGTTATGGCATAGTTACAAAGAGCTTCCAAGTTCTCTGGATTCCTTACCATATTGTGGAGTATAACCATAACTACCTGCAAAGTACAGCTGGTGCCACACCTGCCCTGAGAGATGCTCCATTTGGCTTTCACCTCACACTGTCATTAACTCAAATCATTTAATTGTCTTCATGATGAAACATGTACTCTTGCTACTCTTTTTCTACACAAAGAATAGTTGCTTTTGTGAATGAAAATTGACTAGAAAAACCAGGAGTACTCAAAAAGTACACTGTGTGGTCATGCATCCTTCCTCTGCCACAAAGTAACAAGGACAAGTTTGGAAATGCTTGAGAGGTATGTACCGTGTCCAGCATCTGAAGGACTTTGTCCTGCTCACAGGCATCTAGCCCATCAATGATAACCACCAGCCTGGTCTGATTCTGAGTGAAGCTATCGATGGTTTTGGCCATCCTGGCCATCAGCTCCACTTCACACTTGAGAACCTACACAAAGCACAGAAGACATGAGAACATTAAACATGACTCTTGAGAAGGTAAAAAGTCACATCCAACAAGAAAAAAAGAAATTCAAAGTCCTTGTCCCAGCTGAGGTTCCACCTCAAGCTGAAGGGAATGTTTCACTGTTTGCAAGGTAACTACAGATAAATCAGACCACTTCATCTTCAGCATGTCAGGACAGAGTGGAGGCTGTTATGATTTACTTGCCAAATCAGAGGCTCTGAATACCCAAAGACTTGGAATTGGATGCTGAATTTTACACTACTGTTAGTTCCCTAGTAGCCTCTGACCTTGATGAAATGAGGAGCCTGTAGAACTCTTGAAACCTTTTGGGTACAAGGTATGGTCTGGAGTGGGTCCCATCCCCATGTCCTCCCAGGTAGCTACCAAGGTTACAGGTACACACTATAAGGCCTTGTTCAATTTGGTAGTTTTAGACAAAACTAAACTAAAAATCATTTTCCTTGGAATTTACCAAAAGGAGCTGAAGACATGTCTACAGAAAAACCTTCACACAGGTTATTTACAGTAGCTTTATTCATAACTGCTAAAACGATGCAATAAAGGTATCTTCAATGGATGAACACTCAGGCACTAAAATATTAGTCAGTGTTAAAAAGATATGAGGTCTGAAATTGTGAAAAGACTGGAGGGAATGCGAATGTGGATTACCAAGTAAAAGCAGCCAATCTGAAAGCGCTGCAGAGTATATGCTTCCAACTACATGATATTCTGGAATAGGCACAAGTGTGGAGAGAGTAAAGAGATCACTGAAGCTCAGGGTTGGAGGAGCTAAAGAAATGATGGGTGAAGCAGAGGCTTTCATGACAATGATACTATTTCATGACATGATACTATTCTGATGGAAATATCTTATCACACATGTCCAAACACACAGAATGTATAACCAAGAATAAACCCTAGTAAATTATATCACAGGGAATCGTAATGGGTCACTGTAGATTCATCAACTGTAATGAATGTACCATTCTGGTTAAGGGTGTTGATAATAGTCATCTCTGTACATGTGGGAGGGCAGGTCATATAGGATATCTCTGTATGTTCTCTGAATTTTCGTACAATCTTTTTTTTTTTCTTTGGGTCCAGTCATGGGGCCTGAACTCTGGACCTGGGCGCTGTCCCTCAGCTCTTCAGCTCAAGGCTAGCGCTCTACCACTTGAGCCACAGCGCCACTTCTGGCTTTTTGCTTATGTGGTGCTGAGGAGTCAAACCCAGGGCCTCATGCATGCAAGGCAAGCACTGTACCACTGAGCCACATTCCCAGCCCTTTTCATACAATCTTAAAACAGCTTTTAAAACATGATCTTGAAGCCAGGTACCAGTGGCTCACACTTGTAATCCAGCCACTCAGGAGGCTGAGCTCTGAGGATTGCAGTTCAAAGAAAAGTCCATGACATTCTTACCTCTAATTAGTCACACAGAAGTAGAGCTGTGGCTAAAGTGGTGGAGTGCCTTGAGCAAAAGAAACTCAGGGAAACCTCAAGCCCTAAGTTCAAGCTCTAGGATAGGCACAAAATAAAAAGCAAAACAAAATATAGTCTTGAATAACAGCTAATTAAACTCAACAAAATCCAACAGGTCTAGGGATGTAGCTCAGTAGTAGAATATATTCAATCTCTATCACTGAAACACACACACACACACACACACACACACACACACACACACACACACACACACACACACACACACACACACACACACACACACACACACACACACACACACACACACACACACACACACACACACACACACACACACTTACTTCATCCATCACCTTAACATTCACAGAACACATTCCCTAAAGCCCAAGTGAGCATGGTTGTGGTAGTAGATACACATTAAAATTCTCTGTAATAGCTAAAGAGCACTTACTTTCATGAATCCTTCACTTTTCAATTTGTGCAGTTTGGAGGCGGCACTGTGGAGGCGTTTTCTTTGAGAATTCAGGAGCGAGTCCAACACTTGCCACCATGTACGACAGTTCAGCACAAAAGCCAACCCCACTATAGATGCAATTGCTATGAGGACAGCATTGACGGTCAGATGTTTTGGGTCAACTCTGAATATAGCCAGGAGAGTAATTCCAGCAATAATGCAACCCAAGATAAAAAGGAAGATGATAAAAGATGGGAGACAACATGTTTTTTTCCACTTCTTTTTACCTGCAATACAACAAATGGTTTTTTTTTAAACAATAATGCATCAAGTATGCAGAAAATTTAATTGCTACAATCATAGCATCTGGTGACTATAATATTTATTTACTGCATCCTCACCCCCTGGACACACACAACAAAAGAAGAAAGGAAATCCTACCCTGAGAATCTTCAGTCTTGAATACTCGAAAAAGCCTGGTTGCTAAAAAGCCAAACTCTCTCTCACAAGCATCTGAGAGGGTTGCAATCATTTCAGCCAAGGAAGTTTCTCCACCTACACTGGACAGCCTATTGTAGTCTGTAAACAAAAACCTTGGGAAAAAAAACAATCAAAACATTACTCAACTACCTAAAGCAACACATAACCTGAACATATGTCATTTCCATATGCTCTATACTTTCTTGATGTTGCTTTCAAAGTTCTGAGCACAGAAAGACCTTGGACGTAGGCACCCTCTACTTTCAACATCTTACACTATTCTCTTAGGAAAAAACATTAACAAAAGTTAAATGTATACAAAGTAACTCTAAAGGCAGAAGGAAGAAAGCTATGGCAGAACTTTGATAAGGATTATCAGATACCTCAGCAGGCCTCATTGTACGGTGATTAAAAGGCAGTGCTCCATGTCAAGATGACCCACAAATGTTGCACAAAGGAAGTTTTCTAAAACCAACTGAAGGCTTTAGAACGTGGGAAAGAAAATATTATAATCATAAAGAATTTTACACCTAGTAATGTTATTTATAAACTAATTTTTCTAATATCTCATTTTATTTATAGCTTCAATACCTATGGATTTAGACATAGTTGTAAAATAGTCTTTTAACAATTCTTCTTAAAAATAACAGAATTATTTACACCTTGGATCTCAGTATCAATGCTGATTATTTGCTGGGGCTTGAACTCAGGGCCTGGGTGCTGTTCCTGAGAGGTTTTTTTTTGGCTCAAGGGTAGCACTCTACCACTTGAGTCACCACTCCACTTCTGGCTTTGTTGTTGTTGTTGTCCTTGTTAACTAGAGTCTCAATTATTTTATTCTATTCTGTATGTTTCCCTTTAAACTTCTCATCTTTAAATCCTTTTCCTAATAATTAATTCCCACCTGTTAATTATACTATTCCCTCAGAATTCATGGCTTTGTTGTTGTTGTTGTTGTTAATTGGAGATAGAGTCTCAATTATTTTATTCTATTCTGTATGTTTTCCTTTAAACTTCTCATCTTTAAATCCTTTTCCTAATAATTAATTCCCATCTGTTAATTATACTATTCCCTCAGAATTCATGGGAGACTGATTTTTAGGACCAGTTCAAATCCATCATATGAAAGAGCACAAGCTGAGTGCCAGTGGCTCACACTTATAATCCTAGCTACTCAGGAGGCTGAGATATGAGGATTGTGGTTCAAAGAAAACTGAAAGTGACGTTGTGGCTCAGAGTGGTGGAGTACTATCCTTGAGTGAAAAGCTCAGGGACAGTACCCAGGCCTGAGTTCAAGCTCTACAACTGAAAATAAAAAAGCCCAGTATTTGCATTCTTTGTTACCACTAGATTATTTATAACACCTACTACAACATAATGCTTTTTCAGTAGCTCTTATACTGTATTGTTTAAGGGAAAAGTCTGTATATTTTCAGTACAGGTGCAAATTCCTTTTTTAAACATGTTTTCTTTCGTGGTTGGTAGAATTTCAAGGTAGAAAATCCAGAGATATGAAGGCTGACTTTTCTTTCTTATACAGTTTTGAAGGTTTGACCTATTTTTTTTCTCATTTTAAATTACATGTATTTTATCTTACTAGAATTTGGAAGTTTTTCAGCTTTAGTGTCCTATTTTTTTTTTTTTTTTTGCTAATTCTTAATGAAGTTCTTTTGCTTTTAATTTCCTAACTGCTTTTTTTATATTTAACTTTTTATTTGAAGCCATAAGCAACTTTCTTTATTCCTTGGCCTAAGTGTTTTTCATCTTTGACATTTTCTCATAAATTTCCTAATGGATATGAATCATTTACACAGACATGGAAATCCTTCAGCAATGAGGAGAGAGCAGTACAGACAAGGAAGCTGAGTGCTCGCAGGTTGCATGCTCATTTAAGGAGATGCCAGATCACTAGCCTGGAGCTCCAGACAGTAGGATCCCATTTTAATCCAATGTTCTTTTCAAATCGTGTCTCAAAGGATGTCTGCAGTACTGGGATGTTGCTCAATGGAAGAGCACTTTTCTAGCTTGCATGAAGACCTTGGTTTGAGCACCAACTCTGCTCTTTGTGCTGTTCAAAAACAAACTTCAAAGGATGGTAACAGGTAACCAAAAGAGAGAGAGAGAGAGAGAGAGAGAGAGTGTGTGTGTGTGTATGTGTGTGTGTGTGTGTGTGTGTGTGTGTGTATAGTAAACTCAACAAATGAAATGTAGCAAATCAGAGTTAAACACTTTTTTTTAGAAAAAAGTGATGATGTACAAGACAGATACACATTATGAAATGCATGAGCATATGTGTAAGCACGTTTAAATTTTACTTTATTTTTCATATAAAAGGTTCCTTTACCATTGTTTTTTGAAACACAGTGCAATGTAAACTTTATTAAGTAAAAATCTTTTTTTCTTTATATTATTAGAAGTTATTTCCAACAAAGGGAACAACTCACCTCACAGGTAAAGCTTTTGTCGTTTGCTCTGGCAATTCCGGTGGGTTCACGAACATCAACTTGAAGAGGAGCTCCAAATATCCAATATGTCTGGCCAATCTGGTACTGAGGACCCAGGCCCAGTTCCAACTCTCTCCTTCCCTTCGTCCACCAAAGTAAATGACAACTGAAATGCAGTTTTAAAAAAGTTATTGAAAACAGTCATTAATCAGGCTGGTTCTTTTCTCCAAATAGTCAACTACTGAGTAATGACATCCAAGTAGTATGATCTTTAATGGTTCACATTCATTCCAATCTACTCCTCAAAGAATTACTTAACATGGGCTGGGAAGGTGGCTCAGTGGTAGAGCACTTGCCTTGCATGCATGAGGCCCTGGGTTCAATTCCTCAGCACCACATAAGCAAAAAGAAAAAAGCCGGAAGTGGAGCTCAAGTGGTAGAGCACTAGCCTTGAGCTGAAGAGATGAAGGACAGCACCCAGGCCCAGAGTTCAGGCCCCACGACCAGACCTCCCCCCGGCCCCCCACCCAAAAAGAATTCTTTAACTAACTTCTGAATCACAGAAAAGGTAAGTGAAAAAAATGCAAGCTGACTAAAATATGACCTAAGAATTACAGAAAGATAATGACTTAAATACAGTCCCATGGCTCAGATTCAAATGCTAAGCATTTCAAGGTTATTGATCAGTTTTGCAACTCGGCACTTGTAACTGAGGATACTCCCAATGGCAGGGATTATATTGTATTTTCTTCTTTTCATTTAGATAAAGTAACCTTTTCAGTTATGGTCAAATGCTCTAGAACCAGACAGGGAAGGCTATAGCTTCTCTTCAAAGAAAGATTTACAGCCAACTGCTAGTGGTTCATGCCTATAATCCCATATCAAGATAATGGTCCAAAGCCAGCCTGGGCAGGAAAGTCTATGACACTCTTATCTCCAATTAGCCACCAAAAAGCCAGAAGTAGAGCTCTGGCTCAAGTGGTAGAGCATAAGCCTTGAGTGAAAAAGCTAAAGGACAGTACCCAGACCCTGAGTTCAGGCTCTAATACTTGCCAACATAAAAAAAAAGATGTACATTTAAAGTAATTAATAGCCATACAGTAAATATAATAAATTAAAAGGAGTCCTGCTAAAATACTAACAAGTAATTTATTAGGTTCTAAAACTATTGCAGCCAGCTTATGGACCATGTTCCTGTAAACCAGTTTCTAAAATAGCAAAGATCAATTTTCTTAGCCAAATTACAAAAATTACATATAAGTTGTAAAAGGCAAAATAAGTTGTAAAAGGCAAACATGTTTTAAGTAAAACAATTAGTCTTGATATTTTTTCTTCATTTTCAAAGAAGATAAAACGGAAGACTTACCAAAGAATATATATAAGAGAGCCAGGAAGCTCAATGACACAGCTATGCCAAGATTCAGGTCAACCGTAAAAGCAAACAGTAAGCCAAGCCCTCCACAAAGTAACAGGGTGAGAAATACAATAAGCCAAGAAAACTGAAAAAGCGGTTCAATTTGTTGTCCTGCAAATGTCTTCATTTCATCTGAAAGAGAAAGGAATATGAAGCCTTAATTCTGTGGTTTCAACTTGTTTCCCGTGGACACACCTACGTGCCTACCTACTGCCCCACTTCATTCTAAGGAAGGATGCCCCAAACTCTTTCACATATACTCTCATCTGTCAAGATTTTGTTGGTGTTTTGTCATTTGCATTACACAAATGATGTTTTGTTTCTGTGCGCAGAAAATAAAAGTACACCATTTTGTTTCTGTGATCTCATCTTCTTCCTCCAATGAGATTTAAGAACCATAGCTCTCAAAGGTGTGCTGATCCCAAATGAGCCCTCACTCACACTTTCTACAAAATGTGAGGCAATACTGAAACTTGTCCTGAGAATAAGCACAATTTTGCCAGGCAAAAGGGATGGGAGGCAGCTGTGTAGAAAGCAAGGCCTGGAAAATGTCTGGTTGGCTGTAGCCAGAGCACATGTCCTCCTGACTGTGAACCCAGCTAAGGGTTTTGCCTGATGTTAGAAATAAATTCAAATGACCATGAGGAAAACCGAGTCCCACAAAACCCCAACCAATTTATTTCAGCAAACTGTGTCACACAAATACCTATACAGAGCTGTATTTTTTATTTACTTCAGAGAAAACATTGTTATGTATACACAGACTTTGTACAAATATCTTTACCTTCCAGTTTCTTGAGTAAAAAGGATTTCCCACTTCCCCACTGTGCATATAAGCCCACACAAATGGGTGGCTGCATGGTAGGTTCACTGAGAATGTCTGCCAGGGCACTGCTATATAAATCATAACCAAGCATATCACCGTCTGTTTCAGTAGGAGACAAGTGTCCTGTAATTAAAAACATACCATATCCCTATGTTACATAGTGGCATTATTAGTAGAAAAGAATACCAATTTTCACTTCTTAATTATTAGGGGGAAAAACTTACTGTATACATTTAGATCTGTGTGAAAATAGGTTGAGAGTCTTTAAAAAATACCATATTTCATGGAACTTACGATAGCTATTAGTTTTAAGATGTATGCTGGCAAATTGTGAAGGAGAAAAAGGAAAGTGAGGAAAATGAGGATGAGATAATAAATTTAGTATATATAACAAACACTTAAATAGAAAAAATTGTATGCTGATGGCTCATGCCAGTAATCCCAGCTACTCAGGAGGCTGAGATCTGAAAATTACAGTTTGAAGCTAGCCCAGGCAGAAAAGTCCGAGAGACTCCATCTCCAATCAACCATCAAAAAGCCAGAAGTAGAGGTGTGGCTCTAGTGGTAGAGTAACAGGCATGAATGGAAAAATCAAATGAGAGCATGAGGCCCCGAGTTCAAGCCCTGGTATTAGCACACTGTTCACTGTAGCCCTAGTTGTTACCACAAAACAAGTTAGATTTTCATCAAAAGAGAATTGAGAGGGGGGACCAAGATGGCGACGGGGCAGTAGGGAAACGCCACAGCTCTCTCCAACCAAAAAGAGAGTTCGAGTTCCAACACTTAATCTCCCCAAGAGACCAACAACAACAAAAAGACGAACACTCAGAGAAAAACCAGAGGCGGAAAATAACAAAAAAAGAAAGAGAAGAAAAGAAGAATTTCAGAACAGAGAAAAGCGAAGACCCTTCCCCCAACCTTCACTGGCCGCGCGGCAGTGCGCCAAGCCGCCGGCCAGCCGGCCCAGCGGGGGCTGCCGGAGCCCCAGAGTCACAGGGGGCCGCCTGCAGATCACCAGGTACCGGTTTGCAGAACAGCGGATCGCCAGGAACAGAGAGATCCACGAGGATCCCACCCCCACCCGTCACTCTCCACCGGAGCAGAGAGGCTCCATCCTGCCAAAGCCTCTCGGCACCAACAGCGCGACAAAGGGACCTGTCGGCAGACCACCCGCCCATCGCGATCGTAACCACCCGGCGGGGCGCCCGGGCCCCAGAGGCACAGGGGGCTGCCTGCAGATCACAACCCGCGAAGAAGCCGCCTGAGCGTGGACACTTTTGACCCGACAGCTTCGACAGAGGCAGAGACAGAAAAGAATCACACAGAGCCACCACCGCCCAACCCAGCCCGCAACCACCCCAACTGAACTCGGATTGCAACAACAACTGACGACCTACACCACACAGAAATAACCAGCTCCAGGGTGAGTACCCCACAGGGGACAGTGTATCCCTCAAGGGAGACCAGAGCTGGAGGGAATCCCCAGACCCTGACCTAGACTCCCTACCCCAACACCCAGAACACAGGACCCACTAAAACTGGGAACTGTTTGAGAGCTCCACCAGCCCGTGGAGCACACTCTGCTGGCCAGGCCAGAGCAATAGTGCCCCTGGAAGGGAGCTTAAATGCCCAAGCCAGGAACAGCGCCCCTGGGTCAAGACTACCAACAGTAGAAGAAATTTGAACTGTGTCCCCCAGGCTGTATAACCTACGTGGTATACACATCAGCACAGGCCTAAGGAGCGCTCCAGGCTGGGGCCGGAACCAGGCCCGGGGATCCGGCGCCTGAACAACACAACCAACTCCTCCCAACTGAAGTAAAAAGTTGAGCATACGCCTCAACAGAGGGGAGAAAACCAGGAAACAACACTCCCCGGGAAGCATGCCTGTGACAACAAATGACCTGGAGGCCCAGGACAAGAGAAGCCCAAACCCCACCAAAACTCCACCCATATACCCTAGGCTGGGGATTGGGCAACACAGGCTGCCAGCACCTGATAGTAAGCAGGAGCTCAGACTGTTAAGGCGGCTCAGCAATAGAGTGATAGTCTTGGATGTATGAGGCCCTGGATCTGATTCCTCAGCATCACAAAAGCAAAAAGGGTCAGAAGTGGTGCTGTGGCTCAAATGGTAGGGTGCCAGCCTTGAGCTGAAGAGCTGAGGGACAGCACCCAAACCTAGAGTTCAAGCCCATAACCAGCCCAAAACAAACAAACAAAAACACATCAGCAGACTCCAGTATTTGGGAGAGTGCATCCAGAGCATCTGTTCTTCACAAGAGCACCTGTAGGAGCAAACACAAGCAGTCTAGGCTGCTCAACCCTTCCAAAGGCGGGAACTGACAGCAATCAACAGCAGAGAGCTGAGAATCCTAAGTAAGTCAGAATAGCAACTGGAAATAGGCTCCCAACAGAACCCAGATCAGGCACAGACTCTCTCTACCAATACAGAATCAGCAACCAAGCAAAGACAGACACACCAAAACAAAATTGAAGAGCAGTCTCCTGAACCTCCATGCGAAAATCACAGAGAAAAATCACAAGGTTTACCACCACCCAGGACAGCAAGCTCACCTCAAAAGCCAGCAGCCACGCAGGGGAGAGCCCCAGTGGGAGCAAAGCAGAAATGAAAGACAAAAGCTACATCCAAGGGTTGCTGGAGGCAATGACTCAAGAAATAAAGTGAGAAATTGATCAGAAATTGAAAGAGCACAAGGATGAACTATCAAAAGAGATATAGGATATCAAACAAGAGATGCATGCAAAAATAGAAGCTGCACAAACCTCAGTAAGAAGTGAGATAAACGCCAAATTAGAGGTAATGCATACCTCATTGAGAGGTGAGATCAGTACTCTGAGAACCAACATTGAATCCATAAAGGGATCCATTTCCTCCATGTAAACCACAATAGAAGCCACTGTCAACAGAGTGAATGAAATGGAAGGTAGAGTGTCAGATACAGAAGACAGAATACAACAACTGGACCAAAAAGTGACAGATATGAAAAAATCATTCAAATTATACCAAAGGGAATTTCAAGAGCAAGCAGATAATGCTAAGAAATTTAACCTTCGCATAATCGGAGTGGACGATGGTGAGGAATTCCAAAGCAAGGGAATGCAACACCTATTTAACAAGATAATCAATGAAAATTTTCCCCACCTCAAAAACGACCATCTTAACTACATCACAAAAGCTTATCGAACACCCAACAAGCAAGATCCCAGGAGAAACACTTCTAGACACATTATAGTAAAAATGATAGATCTGAATAATAAGGAAATAATCCTGCATGCAGCAAAAATGAGGAAGGAGCTATACTACAACGGGCAAAAAATTAGAATCACTGCAGATCTCTCCACACAAACAATGAATGCAAGAAAAGCCTGGGAAAGCACCATACGAGCCCTGAGAGCCAATAACTGCCAACCCAGACTAATATACCTGGCAAAGCTAGCATTCACATTCGATGGAGAACTGAAAACTTTTAATAGCAAAGAAAAACTAAATGAATACATAAACATTAAGCCAGCATTACAAAGAATTCTAAGAGGGGGGACACAACCTGAAGAAAGCAAGCAGGAACTGGGGCCTGCCCCAAACAGGCGTTACTCAAAGTCTAACTGAGCAAGCACAGGAGGAAAGGAAAGAAGAAAAACTTAGGAAAACGGAATGGCAGGGACAACAATGCATCTCTCTATACTTTCTCTTAATATAAATGGGCTGAATTTGCCAATTAAAAGAAAACGAACTGAGGACTGGATCAGAAAACAAGACCCATCCATCTGTTGCCTTCAGGAGACCCACCTCTCAGCCAAACATACAAACAAACTCAGAGTGAAGGGGTGGAAAAGGATCTACCAATCAAATGCCCCCAGTAAGAAAGCAGGTGTAGCTATCCTGATATCTGACAAAATAAACTTTTCATTAAAATCAGTACAGAAAGACAAGGACGGACACTACATATTAATAAAGGGAACAATCCAAGAGGAGGATATAACCATCATCAACTTATATGCCCCAAATATTGGTGCACCCAGATATGTCAAACAAATGCTCTCAAACTTACAGAATAAAATAGATCCCAATACGATAATACTAGGAGACTTTAACACACCACTCTCATCAAAGGACAGGTCTACCAACCAGAGGATTGGCAAAGAAGCTACCAAATTAAGAGAGGCCATACTCCAAGCGGAATTAACTGACATCTACCGAGTATTTCACCCTAAAACAACACAGTACACATTCTTCTCAGCAGCTCACGGAACTTTCTCCAAAATAGACCATATCATAGTTCATGCAAGGAACTTAAGCAAATACAAAGGGATCGACATAATCCCCTGTATCCTATCTGACCACAGTGGAATCAAGCTAGCTCTCAATAACAAAGCATACCGCAGAAATTTCTCCAATACATGGAAATTGAACAGCACACTCCTTAACAATGCCTGGGTAATGGAAGAGATCAGAGAAGAAATAAAGCATTTCCTACAACTCAATGAAAATGAAAACACCTCACAAAGAAACTTGTGGGACACAGCAAAAGCAGTCCTGAGGGGCAAATTTATTGCCCTCAGTGCCCACATCAAGAGAATGGAGACAGACCAAGTAAATAATCTCATGTTGCAATTAAAACAGCTAGAAAAACAAGAAAAAATGGGACCTAAAGCTACTAGACGAAGCCAGATAACCAAATTAAGAGCAGAGATTAACCAATTAGAAAATCAGAAAACCATAACCAAAATAAACCAAACAAAAAGCTGGTTCTTTGAAAAAATAAACAAAATTGATGGCCCGTTGGCTAGATTAATTAAAAAGAGAGGAAACCCATATTAATAGGATTAGGGATGCCATGGGAAACATCACAACAAGTACCCAAGATATCCAAACAATTCTAACAGACTACTTTCAAAAGCTATACTCTCTAAAGGAAGAAAATCGGGCAGAAATGGATGCATTTTTAGAGAAATACAAGTTGCCCAAACTGAGCAAAGAAGAAGTTAACCAATTAAATAAGCCAATATCCTATAATGAGATACAGGAAGCTATCAAAAGTCTTCCAACAAAAAAAAGCCCAGGACCAGATGGATTCACAGCAGAATTCTATAAGACCTTTAAACAAGAACTAATACCCATACTCCTCAAGCTCTTCAGAGAAACAGAGAAGGAGGGAGCTATCCCAAACTCATTCTACGAAGCCAATATCACACTCATCCCCAAACCAGGCAAAGACCCAACCAAAAAGGAGAATTACAGGCCAATTTCCTTGATGAACACAGATGCAAAGATCCTTAACAAGATTCTAGCTAACAGAATCCAGAAACACATAAAAAAAATAATACACTATGACCAGGTAGGCTTCATCCCAGAGACACAGGGATGGTTTAACATAGGTAAGTCAATAAATGTAATCCAACATATCAACAGAGCCAAGGTCAAGAATCACATGACTATCGCCACAGATGCAGAAAAGGCCTTTGATAAAATTCAACATTCACTCATGCTAAAAGCTCTGGAGAAAAGAGGAATAGAAGGAACATTTCTAAAAACAATAAAAGCCATTTATGACAGACCAATAGCCAATATTATACTTAATGGGGAAAAGCTACAACCAATTCTCCTAAAATCAGGAACAAGGCAAGGATGCCCACTGTCTCCACTCCTCTTCAATATAGTCCCAGAACCCTTAGCCAGGGCAATAAGGCAAGAAAAAGACATTAAAGGGATCTGCATAGGGAAAGAAGAAGTTAAACTATCCCTTTTTGCAGACGACATGATACTATACCTCCACGATCCCAAAAACTCCATCCCCAAACTCTTAGAAATCATAAATCACTTCGGCAAAATAGCAGGATACAAAATAAACCCACAAAAATCAGTTGCCTTCCTATACACTGATAATGTACAGGAAGAGAGGGAAATAAAGGGAGCAACCCCATTCACAATAACCTCCCAAAAAATAAAATATTTAGGAATTAACCTAACCAAAGATGTAAAAGAACTATTTAATGAGAACTATAAAAAGTTAAAGAAAGAAATTGCAGAAGACACTAGGAAATGGAAAGACCTCCCATGCTCCTGGATAGGCCGACTTAATATAGTAAAGATGGTAATACTTCCAAAACTAATATACAAATTCAACGCAATTCCTATTAAAATCCCAATGACATACAATCACTGAAATACAGTAAACAGTCCAAAAATTCATATGGAACAACAAAAGACCTAGAATAGCCAAAACAATTCTAGGGGATAAAGACAATATGGGAGGACTATCCATGCGGAACTTCAAACTCTACTACAGAGCTATAATAACAAAGACAGCATGGTACTGGCACAAAAACACACCCAAAGACCAATGGAACAGAATAGAAGATCCAGAAATAAATCCACAGGCCTACAGCCAGCTGATATTCGACAAAGGAGCCAAAGACATACAATGGAAGAAACACAGCCTCTTCAACCGCTGGTGCCGGGAAAACTGGGCAGCCACATGCAGAAAACTAAAAGTGGACCCCAGCCTATCACCATGCACCAACATCAACTCAAAATGGATTAAAGACCTTAACATTAAACCTGAATCTCTGAAACTACTGCAGGACAGAGTAGGAGAGACACTTGAACTAATAGGCACAGGAAGGAACTTCCTGAACAGAGTCCCAGGGTCACAACAAGTTGGAGAGAGACTCGACAAATGGGACTACCTTAAAATAAAAAGCTTCTGCACAGATAAAGCTATCGCAACCAAGCTAGAAAGACAACCAACTAATTGGGAAAAAATATTTACCAGCAATATATCAGACAAGGGGTTAACATCCTGTATATACAGAGAACTCAAGAAACTAATCCCTCCCAAACCTAACAAACCAATTACTAAATGGGCAAGGCAACTAAAGAGGGACTTCTCAAATGAAGAAATAAAAATGGCAAAGAAACACATGAGGAAATGTTCATCATCCCTGGTGGTGAAGGAAATGCAAATAAAGACAACCCTGAGATACCTCCTTACCCCAGTCAGAATGTCCCACATCCACAAATCAGCCAACGACAAATGCTGGAGGGGATGTGGAGAACGAGGAACCCTATTACACTGCTGGTGGGAATGTACACTTACACAACCACTTTGGAAAGCAGTCTGGAGGGTCCTTAGAAAGCTAAAGATTGACCTCCCTTACGACCCAGTCATACTACTTCTAGGCATCTACCCTGAACAACAGGAACCAATATACAAGGACACGTGCACCTCCATGTTTATTGCAGCACTGTTCACAATAGCTAGGATATGGAAACAACCTAGATGCCCCACCACAGATGAATGGATCCAAAAATTGTGCTATCTATACACAATGGAATATTATGCAGCCATTAGAAATGACAAAATAATGGCATTTGCAGGGAAATGGATGGAGCTTGAAGGAATCATGTTGAGCGAGGTAAGCCAAGAACGAAGAGACAAACGGTACATGGTCTCCCTGATAAGTGGATGCTAAATCCAAAATGTTAGGTGATATGACAAAACTAACAGGACTTAAGAAACAAAGAACTCCCACTCATCTGGTGGAACCACTACCAAATATCCCCATGCTGCTGATCACATATATGGTATATAACATGTGAGCACCGTTATATATTACAGACTGTGATAGACAATTTGCTCCAGGAAAGTTAGAATGAACTTGTGACTTTAAATGAGCATCATTATTCCACAATACTGTGAATTTCCGGAAATTATGTAATCACTTAATCACAATAAAAAAAAAAAAGAACCTCAGGGAAGGGAGGGAGGGAGGGGATGGTAGGGGGAAAACAATGGAGGGGGTAACAATGTTCAAGAGGAAGTGTACTCATTACCTCACTCATGTAACTGTAACCCTCTGTATAGTATCTTTACAATAAAAAAAAAAAGAGAATTGAAAGTTATTGTTAGCATCTATAATGAAAGATCATGGAATAATTAAGATTATGATACTAAATTATTAAAACTTTTTATAATATGGTATGATTTCATTTTTAAGTTTTAAAGCTATACATAAAGTAAAAAAATTGTAAAATTTTAAATAAAATCTGTAAGTCATTGAAATAATTTTAAGTTGGTGACAACAGGGAATGTGCATTTTCTACTAAATTCATGTGTTTTATTTTTTTTCCTCTTTTGTGCTGGTACTAGGTCTTAAACTTACATTATTACTCAGCACTCTACTACTTGAGCCACACCTCCACTTCCAACTTTTTGGTGGCTAATTGGAGGTAAGAGTTGCACAGACTTTCCTGCTCAGGCTGGCTTTGAACCACGATCCTCAAATCTTAGACTCCTGAGTATCTAGGGTTACAGACATCATGAGCCACTAGCAACCAGCTCTTCACTCATGAAATTTAATGTGTATGTATTATTATTATAATTAGAAAAATGTTTTAAAATACAAAACTACCACTGTATGTAGTGCCTATACAAGGGGATTGCAAAAGAAGCTAGCCTATGCTACATAGCAAGACCCTATAAAATTAAATTAAAATATAAAATCAAATACAAAAACTCACACACATGTCAAAAGAAGATATGACTGAGAAGCCCAACAGGAAGGCGATGAGTCTACAATACCCTGCTGCTTTCTGAAACTAGTTATTTTTGTTTGTTCTCACAGAAAAGAATCTGTGTTTCAAAATACCACATGTGAAAGACTATTCTCATGTGCATCCTTTTCAAGTAACAAGTCTTTTACTACAATATTCAATATCCTAAATGTTACAGAGAACTCAAGAGATAAGAGAAGTCATTCTTGACCTAAAGAATGTGGTAAAATCTAGAGGGGACAAAATCTCAAAGAAATAGAATAAAAGTCACATATAATAAGTATAAGAAAGGAAAAATAGAGATCTGAGAATTGTGGCTTGAAGCCAGCCTGGGCAGAAAAGTCCCTGTAAGACTTGTATCTCCAGTTAACCATTCAAAAACCAGAAGTGGTGCTGTGACAAGTGGTAGAGGGCTAGCCTTGAGCATAAAGAGGCTCAGGGACAGCCCCCAGACCCTGAGCTCAAGCCCCAAAGCCGACAAAAAAAAAAAAAGGAAAAATAAACACAAGTATTTAAATGAGACAAACATATTATCTAGTTAAATAGATTAAAGAGTCACAGAGGGCTGGGAATGTGGCTTAGTAGAAGAGTGCTTGCTTAGCATGCATGCATCAAGCCCTGAGTTTGATTCCTCAGTACCACATAACAAAAAAAGCCAGAAGTGTGCTGTAGCTCAATGGTAGAGTGCTAGCCTTGAGCAAAAGAAGCTCAGGGTCAGTGCCCAGGCCCTGAAGTCAAGCCTCAGGACTGGCAAAAAATAAAATAAATAATATAAAAATAACAGAAAAGGGAGGAGCTGACTAAGAATAAACTTTGAAGAGGTGGGCTGGGAAGGTGCCTCAGTGGTAGAGTGCTTGCCTTGTATGCCTGAGGCCCTGGGTTCGATTCCCCAGCACCACATAAGCAAAAAGAAAAAAGCTGGAAGTGGCGCTGTGGCTCAAGTGGTAGAGCGCTAGCTTTGAGCTGAAGAGCTGAGGGACAGTGCCCAGGCCCAGAGTTCAGGCCCCACGACCGGACCCAAAAAAAAAAAAAAAACTTTGAAGAGGTGATTTTAAAGTACAGAATATGCCTAGGATGAAGAGCCAGTGGTGGACAAAACAAAAAGGTTGAGAACTACAAATGCTCAGAAAACAAAGCATGTTTGATAAAAGCACAAAGTAAACCTGATGGAAGAACTTAGAAAAACAGGATGGATTTTTTAGGAGCATTAAAAGATGGTTACTTAATGTGCTTAATTCAGAAAACTATACTGCACTGCAAAAGACTCTTAGACAGTGGGACTATTTTTTCACAAGAAAATAATAACTTGTTTAACTTTTATATTCTCCAGTTAAATGACAACTGAAGAAGTTGGCCTTTTGTTTTTCAACTTTTTAATGTGACACTCAGTATTTCAAAGCTTAATTCAGAGATAAAACCTGATACTTACTGGCTCCAAATATCTGTGTTAAAATGCTTTTCTGATGACTACAGTCAATGTTGTAAGGAGTCTCTCCTGCTTTGTTGGGCCTATAAAGTAAACGCCCATCTTTTGGATTTCTTAAAAGGAGCTCTGCCAGTTTCCGACTTCTTCCTCGGATAGCAATGTGCAAGGGAGTGTCCCCCTTCTGTAAAACAATGGCAAGTTACTCAAACTTCACATAGTCATATACAGTATAGACAGAGTGGTGTTTTCTGTAAAACTTTCACACTGTCATATACAGTATAGGCAGAGTATTGTTTTTCATACTTCTATAGAACAGAAAATCTGAAACTTCCAAATTTTCACACAGAATACATACACGATATAACTTTTGATCTCCCTCCTTTCCATAATCTTTCTCCAGTTCTTCACCAGCTTTTCTCAGAAATGGTTTCTTCCCAGCCCTCTAGAATATCATCCTTCTCCTCGCTGAACTTACTGAAACAGGAAAGCTGTACTTCCTCAGTACCCATCTGTCATCCTAGCATTTACTGTCCAGGGACACCGACCACCCTCCTCCAACACTCCATATGCTATCTCACAGCTACCTTCACCTCCTTACCCAGCACAGTAACCTTGAAGCTCCCACAACTTGTCAACCATCTGCGAGTATGGTGTACCCTTAAATTTGGAGTCCTTTGTGCCACATCTATCCTTTTCTCCACTACCATCTCTTCCACTATCCCTATCTTCTGGCTCCCCTAATAGCAGCCTTCTTCCCTTATTAGTATCCATACCAAACACTAAGTAAAACTGTAAAGTAGAATAAAAAAACCTCTTTAGTCTATCAAGAATTCTGCCACATACTATACTTCACAAATATGTCTATTAACTTCAACCAATGACCCTAATCCCAATAAATAAATTCCCAGTTTTCAGCTACCCTGATTTCTCTGTGACACTAAATGAAAATGGCCTGCAGGGGTAGGGTATGGTGGCACACACCTACAATCCACCTATTAGGGGAGTGGAGACAAGACTGAGGTTTGAGGGCGGCCCAAGCAAAAGTTTAAGACCTTATATTAAAAACAAACTAAATGTAAAAGGACTGGGGTTGAGTCCACTAGATGTGGAGGTCAGTCCACCAACAGCTTGCCAAAAAATGTTTTCTCTGCAGGTTTTACCTTATCCGCTGCAGACACCTTAGCTCCTTTATCCAGCAGCAGCTCTACTACTTCAATATTTCTCATCTTGGTGGCCTTTATCAGTGGTGTTTCACCATCCTGCAGATACAGATAAGGTTTAACATTATACAAATGCAAATGACTAAAAGTATCTGACTCTTCTGTAGGCTACATTTAAAATATTCTTTAATTTACATTATTTTCAGAAACAAGTTTGCTGCACGTATGTTGAACTAGGAGACATACTGTAAAAGTGATGAACATGGGGGTCACAATTACTTAAGAAATGAGTACATTTTTCTTTGAACTCTGTTATCCCCTCCCTCATTTTCTCCAGTTTTCCCCTCTCTTCTCCCCTCCCCACTCAAGTTGTAAAATTCATTTCTAACATAGTGTCCAGTGAGTATTACTGTTGCATTAGTTCAGCCTTTGTCCTGCTGTAAATGTAAATTCTGAAGGGAACTATAGGGATGGTAATGAAAGAATTTATTCCATCTCCTCCCATTTTTCATTATTGAAGGATATTTCAATTTCACACCATTTTATAATATTTTATGTACTGCCACAAAAAAAATCTTAATGAGTTTTTTAGTGCCATGGGGTCTTATTGTCTCTATTTTTTTTTTTTTTTTTTTTTTGGGTCCGGTCGTGAGGCCTGAACTCTGGGCCTGGGCGCTGTCCCTCAGCTCTTCAGCTCAAGGCTAGCGCTCTACCACTTGAGCCACAGAGCCACTTCCGGCTTTTTTCTTTTTGCTTATGTGGTGCTGAGAATCGAACCCAGGGCCTCAGGCATGCGAGGCAAGCGCTCAACCACTGAGCCACCTTCCCAGCCCTGTCTCTATTTTTTTGTACACATAGCCAATGTAATTTTCAGCAGAAATGTAATTTTCAGTAGAAAAAAAACCTCTTCACATTGCAAAGAGGAAAACAGCTTGTTAGAATTGGATGGATGACTTTTACAAAAGGGAGAAGGTGCCTTGTTTAAATTATAATGCAATATAGTAGTAGATTAATTAGTTCTGTATTTTGTAGCGAATAATTTCATAGTCACCATTCTTGTGCAGGTCCTATATAATGTAAACAGAAATAAAAACACTGGTAAAAAATATTCTTTAAAAAGTTTTAAATTAACATGGAAAGCATTTTAAATATTGTAGAAAGGAGTTTATGAATACAGTGTGTTGATCAGTACCCCTTCCAACATTCTCACCCCTCCCTGCCCACCCCTCCCTCACTTTCCTTAATTTTATAGGCTATACATTGAATTTTTGACTATATCCTCCCCCACTTCTTTGCTTCACTCATCTATCCTCTCCTTTACAAAGGGAAAGTAACATTCCTCCTCTTGGAGACATTACCTTTGTGCATATTTCAGTGTCAGGATTGCACTGCAGGATATCTCTCACCATGGTTGCATTCCCCTTCTCAACCGCCCAGTACAAAGCAGTTTTATTGTCCTGTGTAATTAAAACACACCAATAAATACTTCCTATAAGATACAGTATAAATGCTATTTGTAAATTACAGTTCTCTCAGAAGCCATTATAACAGGCAGCATGAAGGGAAGTAGTGATCTGTATGTCATCTGGGATTTATTTTTGAGAAATTCTTTATGAAGAAGACTAAGAAAACTTAATTATTACTTGACATTAAGAGTAACAATCCAATGTGATTAATAAGTTACACTTTTAGAACTCAATTGATTTCAGGACCATGCATTGGCTTAGAAGGAGTCACTGTCTGAACTTTGCAATCTTAGACCAGTCACATAAATATGCCAGCACACTCAGTCTTGGTTGGGAGTGCAAAGATACCTATTATAAACTTTTACAGTTTTGTTTACTTCTATCCCTCTACTTAGATAAGTGAGGGTTTCAAGTGTAGAAAAAATTTAAATTTATTTTTATTCATTTATTTATTTGGTCAGTCGTGGGGCTTGGGAGCCCCACTCTGGGCCTGGGCGCTGTCCCTCAACTCTTCAGCTCAAGGCTATGCTCTACCACTTGAGCCACAGCACCACTTCCAGTTTTCTATTGGTTTATTGGAGACAAGTGTCTCATGGACTTTCTTGCCCGGGTTGGCTTTGAACCGCAATCCTCAGATCTCAGCCTCCTGAATTGCTAGGATTACAGGTGTGAACCATCGGCGTCTGGTTAAAATTTTAAATTTAAGCTGGGAAGGTGGCTCAGTGTTAGCGCGCTTGCCTTGCATGCATGAGGCCCTGGGTTCGATTCCTCAGCACCACATAAGCAGAAAAAAAAAAGCCGGAAGTGGCACTGTGGCTTAAGTGGTAGAGCGCTAGCCTTGGGCTAAAGAGCTGAAGGACAGCGTCCAGGCCCAGAGTTCAGGCCCACAACTGGACCCCCCCCCAACAAATTTTAAATTTAAATAAGTATAAAACATAAATAAAACTTATAATTCATCATTTGAAAAACTTTTGGTGTATTTATTTTCTAGGTGTATATATCACACAGTTAAGATGATATAGCTTTTTGTATCCATTTTTTTTATTTGCAGTTGTTTTTTTTTATTGTGAAAATACTGTACAGAGGGGTTACAATTACATGGGCAAGATAATAAGTACATTTCTTATCAAGCATTGTAGCCTCCTCCTTTGTTTACCCTTCCCATTCCTTCCCAGCCTCCCCCCGCCCCCCCAACCCAAACCTCCCCCCGCAATGTATCCATTTTTTTTAACCTAACTTTACATTGTAAACATTTTCATATCATTGAAAAAAAAAAGAACAACAAAAAAGAAAAAGAAAAAAACAAACTGACCTAAGGAGTTTCACCTATAATATATAATAAGTAATTCTGCCCAATTTTTCTAAAGGTAATGTAAAATAATGTATTTTGACATAAAGCATTATTACTGTTATCATTTTTGGCATTCCTTCTGCATCCTGTTCTATCCTGATCAGATTCCTAAATGCAAAATCCAAAAAAGTTGTTCCACAACTGACCTGGCAAGGTGAGCTAGATAATCACAAAGCCAAACTGACGCCAACACAGGGAAGCAGGACTGACAGATCAGTGGTATACAAACCTCCACCAAATATGGGAAAATGTGGTGCTCTGGCATGATTGCTCTACTTCTCTATTTCCATCTTTGCCCAGCCCCAGTATCCCCACCACCTCCACAAAACTAGCTTTAGGACAGTCCTTACTTGCCCATTTTCTTGAATGTTCTCATATTATTACCATAGTTGT
Organism: Dipodomys merriami; assembly: GCF_024711535.1. Lineage (NCBI taxonomy): Eukaryota > Metazoa > Chordata > Mammalia > Rodentia > Heteromyidae > Dipodomys > Dipodomys merriami. The sequence goes on from NW_027204326.1 coordinate 1,457,889, forward strand.
AGTCAAAATACCCATTCTTGCTCGCTCTTATAATGAAAATCCAACAATCTTTTAAAAGGCCTTTGAAAGTCTCTATTTTTGTGAACCCTCTTTCCCTACCTACCTGAAGACTCTCAGATTTGCTAGAGCATAAAACAAGAATCAATAAATTCTCCCAAATTGAAATACAGTTTTCAAAAGCACTGTATTAAGCATAGAATAGATACATTATTTATTAAATTAGTTCAAAAATAGCTTTAGCTATAATAGATTTTTTTAAAACCAAATATTAGGGAAAAAAAGCAGAAAAGTACTGTCATTTTAGGCTTCAAGAACTTTTTTTAGTGGGGGGAGGATGGGATAGGAAGGAGAAACAAAGGAGGAGGCTACAATGCTTGATAAGAAATGTACTCATTACCTTGCCCATGTAATTGTAACCCCTCTGTACAGTATTTTCACAATAAAAAAAAAATTAAAAAAAAAAGGAACTTTAAAAAAAATCTTAAGCTTTCAAAGTATTAGATAAATTTCTACTATTTGATGTTATCTAGATCTTATTTTACTATTTGTTTTGCTTTTCCTGAGCAAAAACAAATACTTTTGTAGCTCTATGAGCTGTGACTGCCTGAAGCCAAATCCATAGACACTGCCAAGTTGCCTAGGAAAGGCAGGCTGCATGGATGGGAAAGAGAAGACAAAACCATATGCTAAAGAGAGAAACTGGGGGGGTGAGGGGGGAGAAAGCAGCAGGGGGAGGGCGGGTGGAGGGGGGATGGTGTGGGGAAACAAAGGAGGAGGCAACAGTGCTTGATAAGAAATGTACTCATGGGCTGGGAAGGTGGCTCAGTGGTAGAGCACTTGCCTTGCATGCCTGAGGCCCTGGGTTCGATTCCTCAGCACCACATAAGCAAAAGATAAAAAAAAAAAAAAAAGCTGGAAGTGGCACTGTGGCTCAAGTGGTAGAGCGCTAGCCTTGAGCTGAAGGACAGCGCCCTAGCCCAGAGTTCAGGCCCCATGACCAGACCCAAAAACAAAACAAACAAACAAAAAAAAAGAAATGTACTCATTACCTTGCTCATGTAATTGTAATCCCTCTGTATGGTGTTTTGACAATTTAAAAAAAAGTTATTATTTTTTTTTAAAAGGCAAAAAAAAAGGAGAGAGAGAAACACCATCCACTGCTACCAAGGCCTCCCATCACAAACTGTCCATTTCAGGATGAATGGATCTGTATAAGCAAGGGACATTTGTGCTAAAAAGCTATCAATATTCAGGTTTACTTCTAGCTGAATTTAATTTGATGTGAATATTTATAAGATATAATAATAATCACAATAATAATATACTCATTAAATGTATTAGGTAAGCCTATCACCATAGGAAAGCTGGAATAATAACATTGTGATCTGTTGACATATATCCAAGGTAACAACAGTAGCTGGATAATCACACGCACCTGTCCTCTAATGTCTATATCAGCATACTTCTGGAGGAGTGCACGAACAATTTCAACATGACCACCTCTGACAGCACCAATCAATACAGTGTCCCCACTCTGAAAAGACAAAAACAAGATCAAATGGTGATGAAATGAGGATAGTTTTGATATGTTAAAGTTTCTCACTATAGAGCTGCTCAAAAACTTTCTTAGGAAAAGTGTCACAAACAGAAATAATAGTAATAATAATAATACTTAATATTAATAGTCTTCAGTGTAAGGAAAAGAGGACACTATGCCTCAAAATTAGAATCCATGAAATAAAAACTTAGCAAATCAAGTTGGAAAACCTAGTCTTTTGGAAGTTAATCTACCATTACAAATGTGAGTTAAATAAAATGACATTGGCTTCAGTAAAGAGAAAATACATTTGGACATGACATAATAATTTTTAAAAACTTTAGGATAATGCTATATATAAAAGCCAAAGGGAGCCAGGCAATGGTAGCTCATCCCTGTAATCCTAGCAACTCAAGAGGCTAAGATCTGAGGACTGCAGTTCAAAATCAACTTTGAGACTCTTATCTCCAATTAATTACCAAAAAAAGCCAAAAGTAGGATAGAGTGCTAGTCTTAAGCAAAGAAACTCAGGGACCTTGCTGAGGCCCTGAGTTCAAGTCCTAGAACTAACACACACACATATATGCATATGTGCATAAATGCAAACATGCACGTGTGCACACGTGTGCACACGCACGCGGGAACACACACACCAATGGGAACTGTAACACTAACTCACTCTATCACTGGTTCTAGAGCCACATTTAATTAAGGGTGAGTATAGGTTTTCAGATTAGTGTCCATGAATATCTGGCTATTGGGCAGGCTCAGGCCAGTGGAACACAAGACAGCTTCCTCCTCCAGTGCAAGATTCAAATGACGTTCACTGTACCTCACCAATGTGCTAGAATCAACATACCCCAGACTGAGAAGATTATACTGTACTTATCCCTTCTACATTAGAGACTATAAAAATGCACTACCACCTTTAGCTTATTGGTTGAGATATGGGTCTCATTAACGTCTTGTCCAGGCTGGCCTCAAACTGTAATCTCCCTGACCTCTGCCTCCCAAGTAGCTGGAATTATAGGCATGAATTACCATGTCTGGCAAATTATGAAACTTTTCAGTGTAAAGGAATTTCTTTAAGTCCCGATACAATGAATAGCACCAGCTATGACTAACAACAATATACACGAAGGACAGTCACAAGCTAACTGTACATGTCACATTTTTTTTCTTTTTCTGGCAGTCCTAGGGTGTGAACACAGGGTTTCAAGATTGTTAGGTAGACATGCTACCATCTAAGCCACACCTCCAGTCTTTCGGCTTCAGTTATTTCTCAAACAGGGTCCTGCTTGTGGCCCAGGGCTAGCCCTGGATCATGACCCCGTCACCTATGCCTTCATTGTGGCATGGCTTACAGGTAAGGAACCCAAGTCCAGCCAAATGTGACATGTTTTCTTGCTTGCTTGCTTTTTCTTTTTCTTTTGTCAGTCCTGGGGCATAAACTCATGACCTGGGTATTGTCCTTAAGCTCTTTTGCTCAAGCAAGCATCTACCACTTTGAGCCACAGCTCCACTTCCATGTCTCTGGTAGTTAACTGAAGGTATGAGTCTCAGGGACTTTGCCACCAAGGCTGGCTTTGAACCTCAACCTCAGATCTCAGCTTCCTGAGTAAATATGATTATAGGTGTGAGCCACCAGCACCTGGCTAAGTATGATGTTTTTCAATAACAAAATTATTTAGGAAAAGTAACCAAGGACATTCTTCAAAAGGATTGAATAGTCTTAAACTTACGCATTTCAAGAGTAGAAACAAAACTTATAACAACTTTTGTGTTAGACATGAAGAAATTTGTAAGGGATTAAGACACAGCTAAGGTAATCTACCAGCCACTTTGCCACCAGAAGCGAATCTGAAACCCTAACTTACCCTATCAGGTATGTTCACGTAAGTCCCAGCGTCCAGCAGATCCTGTACAATCTCCGTGTGTCCTTCCTTGGATGCAATCATCAAGGCTGTATTTCCATCCTTATCAGTTAAATTCACATTTGGATTTCTCTTCAAAATTTCTTTTACTGACTGTGTGTAACCGCCTTTTACTGCCACAATAAGTGCAGTCATTGAATTCTTAAAAAAAAATTCCAAGAAATCAGTAAATTCTAGAAAACATTCCTACAAACTAAGTTCTTTATCTCTTCTTCTTTCTCCTCTTTCTCCTATCCTTCTCTCTCTTTCTCTTAGTACTGGAGATCAACTGCAGAGTGCCTCAAGCATGCTAACAAGTACTATAAAACTGACTTACACTCTTTAGCCACTAAAAGTCTTTCCAATGGTAAGATTTCAAAATCAACAACTATATACCTACCAAAAATGGCTGGGAGGTGTACTTACGATTTTTAAAGAAATATGAATTCTCCAGTCATTAGGAAGAGTGGGAGGATTCAAGGCTTTAAGTGAGACTTGAAACTGGACATATTTACAATGAACAGGCTCTCATGAGTGGAATGAAATAGAAACTAACTGACAGAATGACTAAAAATTAAACATGCTCTAAACTAAATAATACAAAGTAAGGTGATCAAGCATCAAACTAAGAATTCTTTTATTTTTCCCCTCAGTATTGGGGACAAAACTTGGGGCCTCACATCTGCTAGGCAGGTGCTACCTTGAGCCATGTCCTCAGTCCCAAAGTAAAAATTCTTCATGATAAAATTTATAGGAAAAACTGAAGTAAAACAGTGAATAAATACTGTCTAGCAGTGACCTAAAAACCCACTTTCAAAGAGGTTCTTATTTTAAGTAGTTCTTTTAAAAACTGTACATTTAATTAGCTATGATTATCTCATATTAAAATAACATAGCCAAAAAGACAAGTCACCCATACTGACAAACTCTCCTAAAAGGAAGTAGTGAAGGCAGGGTATCTACATCTGCTAGGTTATACTACTATTTTAAATTTTTTAGGAAAAAGTATTTTAATAGAGCATAAAAGCTCTTTTGACAATATTTGAAGACTTTTTCAAGCAGCTTATAGGATACTGAAAAATTATTGTTAATAGATTTGATCTCCCAAAATTTATGTGTATTAGCATGTACTTATTAGTATCATTAAACATATAAACATGTACTTATCATAGTTTTCTTAACGTAACATACTTAGAATAGAAAGAAAATACATGTTTTTCTACATTAATACAATTTAAAAACTGGAAGTAAGTTTTTCTAGGCATATACCAAGTTAAAATGTTCTTTCTCTAAAACCAAAAACATCTCTCTACTACTAGGCTGAACACAAAAAAACTTACAGCTCCTTCTTGATCAACATCAGCTCCCATGGCCAATAAATGCTTTACACATTCCAAATGACCCTTTCGTGCAGCCCAAATCAAAGGAGTGGTTCCATACTGTTAAACAAGCATTTTAAACTATAATCAGATACATACTGAAGAAACTAGCTCAAAATATGAATTTTAACAAAATTAAATTTTCACCTAAGTACTTACTTACATCAATATAATTTTAATCCTAGATAAATCCTATCTCTCTCATTTTCTTCCTCCTCCTGAATAGATGAATCACTGCACAAAATGCTTATTCTTTAACCAACTCTATCTATTTAACTTTTTTTTTAATTTTTTTTTTTTTGGGTCCAGTCGTGGGGACTGAACTCTGGGCCTGGGTGCTGTCCCTCAGCAATTCAGCTCTACCACTTGAGCCACAGCGCCACTTCTGGCTTTTTTCTTTTTGCTTATGTGGTGCTGAGGAGTCAAACCCAGGGCCTCATGCATGCAAGGCAAACGCTCTACCACTGAGCCACCTGCCCAGCCCCTATTTAACTTTTACAATCAGAAACAATTTTTCCATCACACAGCTACACAGCTTCTAATTTTCAACAAGCTTTCACTGTTTCTCATATCTTAGGAAAGACAGATGCATCCTTCAATTCTTCTGAAGTCCAACAGTCTGATTATAGACAGTCAGGCTTTATCCTGAAACAGTGAAAGCCACCAAAGTTTTCCCAAAGAAAGAATAAGATCATTACATCAATTTTTGAGGTAAGTGCTAAGGGTTTTTAAACAAACAATAAAAGAAATAGAACATTTAGAACATTTTGGAGAGCTTTCTGGAGGCAGCATCAAATAAACTGGTCCTCCAGAATCAAGAGAAGCTGAGGAGGAAAGGGCATGACACCAGGCCAAGGGCAAGGGCTGCAGGAAACCACAAATCATTTGGCAGACTAGTATTCAAGTCTAGGGTACAGGCAGCAGGAGAAAGGGAGAGAAGGCTTATCTCCATTCATTATACCAGGGGCAGAATTTAGGATTTTAAAGATGAGAAAGATAAGCAAATATGAATTTTAGAAAGCTTACTGTTGTAACAACTTAGAGAAAATACATAGGACTGAAGGTGGAAAGAAGTGAATTCATTATCACTGTCTACTGAGAATGATTAATAGGACACATAAACATCAAAAAGACACCTGTAGTATGTAATACATATAAAGGTCCATCTATAAGCTATATGTCCATATAAAATACAGCAATATACAAAATATAAAATACATTAGAGAAGATATATGAAAATGATTATAACTTAGACCTTTTATGCAGACTAACCCAAAGTGGAATACAGGTAGTTTCTGCCAACCTACCTTATCAGAGCAGTTGACTTTTGCCCCATTTTGCAGTAGAAGATGCACTATATCTGCATGGCCTCTTCCTGCTGCCCAAATGATTGGGTAAACACTGTACTGCTGGGATGGACAGGTAGGTGGGAAGGAAGAGAGGAAAGAAGGGGAAAACAGGGAGAAAACCAATCTTTTAGGTAGATATTTGTAACTATCAAGGTATTTTAAAGTAAAATTAAACAATTAAACAATTCTACTTAAAAATACAAATAACGCCAAGTGCCGGTGGCTCATGCCTGTAATCCTAGCTACTCAGGAGGCTGAGATCTGAGGATTGCAGTTGAAAGCCAGCCCCGGCAGGAAAGTCCATGAGACTCTTATCTCCAATAAACCACTAGAAAACCGGAAGTGGCGCTGTGGCTCAAGCAGTAGAACGCTCACCTTGAGCTGAAGAACTCAGAGACAGCGCCCAAGCCCAGAGTTCAAGCCCCATGACCGACAAAAAAATAAAGAAAGAAAAATAATGTTCCTAACACAAATCTGGCAACTAAGACACATTCAACCTTAACGAAGTATTATTATGAACACATTTACTCTTATAGTCAACACATTTAATGTAACTAGCCAACATGCAACTCAATAGAGGCATATAAACTAAAAAGAGTATAAATATATAGAACAGATATATAGAAAAATTATATGCAAAAATGCATACCCATAGGCAAGATACCTAAGGATTTCAAATTTACCTTTTGAAATATAGCCATAACTCTTAGAGCTAAATGCTTTTACCTAAATGTTTTTAGCTCTAAGACTTATTTGTTGACAAAAAATAAAAAGTAAAGTTAGCTTACAAAATTCTCAAGTATTTTAAAATCACTGATATGATAAGTCAAGTGTAAGTAGCCTAAGCATTCCCTGAGGAAACTTACCACTTACCTAACGAATTAATATTTTGATGAACACTTACCAGACCCGTGACACTTGGGTTGGCACCATGAGAAAGAAGCAACTCTACTACATCAGTCCGGCCTTTATAGCACGCCCACATGAGAGCTGTCCATCCACCCTTCAAAGAAAAAGAGAGAGGGTATAAAAACGAATCATACCCATACATAAAAATTCTACTGCTCAAGTTCCTGCTGGATATATCTTTGCAACACCATTGTTTTGGGAAGGAAGTTACTATGTAGTTTTAAATTCCCAAGATTCTCCAGCAAAATATAAGAATATATGGAATGAGCCAGGCGCCAGTGGCTCACACCCATAATCTTAGCTACTCAGGACGCTAAGATTCAAAGCCAGCATGGGCAGAAAAGTCCCATGAGACTCTTATCTCCAATAAGCTATTCAAAAAAGCAGAAAGTGGTACTGCAACTCAACTGTTAGAGTGCTAGCCTTTATACAAAGGGTCTTAGGGAAAGTACCAGGTCCTAAGTTCAAGCCCCAGGACCAGCCAAAAAAAAGGAAGAATACATGGAATGAGTCAAAATTCTTACAACCATGACTGATTACTCTAAGGCTTACACTAGATCACAAAATCTGAAACAAGGACTGTGCAGCTTGGACTCCTCCAAAATTTTAAGATTGGTTTTGGCTGTTTAAAACTTTTTCTTCAGTAAACTTTCTATGTCCTTGTCCTCTTCGTGTAAGTCTTTATCCAAGCAGAAATTCCAACAATCATATTCAATTATTTAAGTATTTCCCTGAAACCTCCAAATACTATAGGACCTCTGGACAAAAAAATAAAAACAGAATGATGATAAAGCACTGACTGATCTGTAAAGCAAGATTTTAAACCTTGAAATAAACTGAAAATTAAGACAAAGAACATTCTAAAAGAGGGAGACCACCAGGGTTTAAAATATCCTTGAGCTGGGCACTGATGGCTCACGTCTGTAATCCTAGCTACTCAGGAGGTGAGCTCTAAAGGATTGCAGTTCAAAGCCAGCACAAGAGGAAAAGTCTGTGAGATTCTTATCTCTAATTAACCACCTGAAAACTGGTCGTGGAGCTGTGGCTCAAAATGGTACAGTGCTACCCTTGATAAAAAGGAGCTCAAGGACAGTACCCAGGCTGTGAGTTCAAGCTCTATAATGAAGAAAAAATTCGTGAGAGCCATGTCCACCAAATCCTAAAATCATCACTTTACTATCACTTTATATACAAAAATACAAGATGGATCTATTATTGCTAATAAGATTTCAGTTAATTAACGCTATTCTCTGGAAAATGGACATACCATATCACGGTGCTCCAAATTAACCCCACATTTAAGCAGCTCTTCCACCACATGTATGTGCCCTTCTTTTGATGCAGATATAAGTGCTGTCCAGTTATCCTTGAACACATATACAAAATTACATGTTTGAAAGTAAAAAAAGACATTCCAAATAGGGGAAAAAGCTGAATTCACATGCTAAACAATCATACCAAATTGATTTCTATAAAATACTACTGAAGCTCTCTTAAGGATTTTTCTGTCTACTTATATCACTGACCACCAAAACTTCAAGTCCATAGTAACCATTACTATCAACTGACAGTAAAGAGCCTGTAATCTGATTTGAAAGCACATGTACAAGCTATTATAGGACAAAAGCTCCATGTTGAGAGTTCAGAAATTATGTGATAATTATTCTCCCTTATTTTTTAAATAAAAGATCAAGTATCCTATTTTTTTTGGGGGGGGGTCCGGTCGTGGGGGCCTGAACTCTGGGCCTGAGCGCTGTCCTTCAGCTCTTCAGCTCAAGGCTAGCACTCTACCACTTGAGCCACAGCGCCACTTCCGGCTTTTTTCTTTTTGCTTATGTGGTGCTGAGGAATCGAACCCAGGGCCTCAGGCATGCAAGGCAAGTGCTCTACCACTGAGCCACCTTCCCAGCCCAATAATTTGATTTTTTAAATGTAGCTAAGTGACACTCAAAACCAATTCTAACAAAAAGGGAAATTCAAAGGAAATACAACCTCTTGGGATGTATCCAGAAGCTGTATCAGTAGAGGATGTATCTTTATATTTTCAAGTATAATGACTTCCACAGGAAGGAAGCAAACATGACTCATGCATGGAGATTTTCTAGGCAGGCATTCAATTATATATGCATGTGTGCTTTCTGTTCAGCCAGTTGTTCTATATAAAATCATAAAGACTCAAGATCTTTCAATACCAGTAAAAAAATTCTCTCCTGAATTACTCTTTAACGAACACAGCACATTAGGTAAAGGTGAGATATGTCTGAAGATACCATTTTTAATCAATTATTTTTGAATGACTTCTTAAAAAAAAAGACAGTTAAGGAAAAAGAAAGAGACTAATGAGCAAATGATTTTTAACATATACCAAATCTTCCAAATTGCAGTTAGCTCCATTCTTAATCAATTCTTTCACTATTTCCAGATTGCCTTGTTCAGCAGCTATCATCAGTGGAGTCTGGCCACACTGGGGAATGGAAGAGACACAGGAGATTATCAAGACAACCTGTATGCATTACAGCACTGCTGCTAGATATGTAGCATTTGCCTTTCCATGAAGGTGAGTTCAGCACAAGCAGTACTTATTGTCTTCCTTTCATTTACAAACAGCCTTAAACTTTTAGTTTTGTGTTATGAAGAATTGAAAACAAAAATAATGTAATTTTCTTCCCATAGTATCAATAATCTGAGGCACTGTAAATTTATTAAAAATCAGCAAACATGTACAGTATTATGATTTGGAAATTAATGAAATAGAAGCAAAATCTCAGGCTATCTATAGCAACCAAATTCTCTAACAATAATGAAAGAACAGGGTATAGAAGAGTTTTAATCATATTTATGCTTTATCTAGAGCAAGACAAGAGAAAGAGTAAACAAATAACATAGATGTTATACATATAATATACATGTGCAGTTTATGCCTTCTCTTATATCATTATTTAGACTAAACCCTGGCTAATTCAGTCAGTGTGTTCTGTGCTTCTAAAGTGAATATAGAGATAGCTCCCTTAGCCCTGAAAACAGGGCAGGGCTGGGCAGGTGGTCCTGGGGTAGAACAAACACCTCCAATAGAAGCCTCCTTTACTGCAAGCACAGCATAAACATCACTTTCTTAAAGTGCCAAGGTATACAACAGACCTGGAAACAGAGTAAACAAATCAGTTAAGCTTTGGGTACCAACAGTACTAAAACACAAGAGAAATATGAAAAAAATTAAGTTAAATTTCACAAATACTAGTGTACCTACTTACTGTGCATTAGGGTAGGGGAAAGGATGGGTAATTTTCTTTAAATGGCAATGTGAAATATTCCTTGGCTTCATACCCTTCAGTGTCCCACTGATCTTTGGGTAAGAATTCATATCCTTACCATGGCTACAGATTTCCTGAATGACACAGACCAGGAAATGTCTGCCTCTCCATCTCTCCTGTGCCATTCCCACCTACTTTCTGGGCACCTTTAATTCCTCTGTACTCTATGAATTGTCAGTTGGACTTAATTTTTATTTACATGATTAATAACTGACTTTTATATCTTTCGCAAGGCCTGTGAACCGCATGAGGGTGGACACACCCTGCTCTGCTGCTGCATCCGTACTGTCTATGGACTGCCACACAGCACTCCTCACGTATTTGTTTAGTAAATGAACTCTCAAAGAACTTAGAACTCTATGAGAGCAACATACAAATAAGTAAATAATTCTAATAACTGGTAAAAATACAAATGTAATTATAGGATAATGCAACTAAGGATTAAAACATAATATCAGTTTAAATAAAATACAAAAGTAAATTACATTAAACAGATATTCTTACATACTGATTTGGATATGAAATTCTATGAAACAGGCACATCACTTATTAGGGAATGAGGTGTATTTCACATAGATTTTCCAGGTGAAAAAGCTTCTATTTTAGACATTAAATTTGATGATCACCTTTCCAAAGAGCAATTTTTCTTGTTAAGCAGAGTATCTTAAATATTATGTTTATGATTCTGAGTCATAACTAGAGACATAATTACTACACCATGAACACCTCTGTCAGCTCTAAATTTCTTGGCATTCTTTCTATAGCATCCCTTTCAGGTAGAATTTACTAGATAAAAGGTAAGATATCAAAGTCACTGCTACTACTGATAAATTAAAGCCAGACCCAGACCCTGAATTTAAGTGCATGAAATTTACACAATAGTTTTTAAGGTAGTAGTTTCCAAGTCACAGAGGAGTTCTCTGTTTATTATCTGGGATTACAGTTATACTTCAGATAGTTCACAAAGATAAGTGATCCACAAAATGAAATAAAAATATAAATGTGTGCTGGGCACCAGTGGCTCATGCCTGTAATCCTAGCTACTGAGAAGGGTGAGATCTGAGGATCACAGTTCAAAGCCAGCCCTGGCAGAAAAGTCTGTGAAATTAACCAATAGAAAAACAGAAGTGGTGCTGTGTCTCAAGCTGTAGAGCTCTCGCCTTGAGCTGAAGAGTGCAGGGACAACGCCCAAGGCCAGAGTTCAGCCCCATGACTGACCAAAAAAAAAAAAAAAAGTGTGCATAAATATCCGTAATATAAACAAGGAAGATGCCTTTAATTTGATTAACTAGAGCTAAAGGTGTCAGTAGTCTGACTAGTTGTAGGCCTACACTCTCAGAGAGGAGCAGGATTTTGTTGGGCAGTAGTGTGCCTGCACTACAGCAACAAATGATCCCATTACATTTCTTCAGCAAGGTCTCCCAAGACTCTCCAAGGAGATCAGCTGGCCTGTGCCCTTTTCTCCCTTGTTGCTCAATATATAGAGAGTGTTGGAAAGTATCAATACAGCTGAGGCAAGTAACTGGCTCAGTGCTGAGAAGGAAATCAGAGGCTGGGTTCCTAGGGTGCCCAGAAGCCACCAATGTTAGGATGAATCCACTAGTTTGTCATATGAAAAAAACAAAACCTTCATTTGTCCAAAGCACTGTTTTGAAAGCTATCATATGCTGTGCAAAGTAAAGTTAACTGTATTCCTATTGTAGCTACATTATTGAGAATTTCACAAAAAGTTGTGATGTGTAATGTTTTATTAGATTCTTAAAAGGTGTGTGTGTGTGTGTGTGTGTGTGTGTGTGTGTGTGTGTGTGTGTGTGTGTGTGTGTGTGTGTGTGTGTGTGTGTGTGTGTGTGTGTGTGTGTGTGTGTGTGTGTGTGTGTGTGTGTGTGTGTGTGTGTGTGTGTGTGTGTGTGTGTGTGTGTGTGTGTGCGCGCGCCCTGTGGCTTGAACTCAGGGCCTGGGCACTGCCCCTGAGCTTTTCTATTCAAGGCTAGTGATCTACCAGTTGAGCTAAAGCTCTACTTCCAGCTTTTTTGGTGGTTAATTAGAGATTTAAGTCTTGAGGACTTCCTTGCCTGAGCTGGCTTATCAGATCTCAGCCTCCTGAGTAGCTAGGATTACACTTAGAGCCACCAGTGCCCAGCTGTAAATTGAATCTTGAACTCTATGTTTTAACTACTAGTTCTTGCTTAACCAATCCAATAACTATAGTTGCAGATGGAGGTAAAGAGTAACTTACCATGTCTTAACTTGCATTTGAAAATGACTTATTAAAGGTCCCATTCCCATCAAGATTTACATACCCTATCAAATCTCAAGACTATCCCTTTACAAAAATTTGGGATGTATAAGCTGTAGATCCCCTTGTTATGATCTGTATCCCCCAAAGTTAAGTGTTGGAAACTTAATCCCTAATGCAACCGTGTTGAAAGGCAGATGTTGTAAGAGCTTAATTAGGTCATGAAAGCATAGCCCTCAGGGACAGATTAGTGTGTCACTGTGATGACAGGTTAGTTATTGCAGGCGTGGGATCCTAATAAGAGGGTAAGTTCAGCTCCCTTGCATCCTTTTCCATTCCCTTTCTCTTTCACCCATCCTTCAGCCCTCAGCCTCTACCATGCTGTGAAGCAGCAAGAAGGCTCTCACTGGATGCCAGCCCCTTGAACATGGACTCCTCTACCTTCCAAAACCATGAGGGGAAAAAAAACCCTGTTTTTTTAGAAATTATCCAGTCTGGAATTCTGTTATCAAGGCAGCACAAATGAACTAAGGCATGCCTGCTCTACTGCCTAGAGTAACATCAAGAAAAAGAAACCACGTGAAACAGAAGAACTATGCATGACTGAACTTTGCACCGCAGGTAGATCCTTCTTACCTCAGCTTCCCTCCAGACCACAATGAAAAACATCTACTATTTCAACTTCTTTCTGTTCTTCCTAATTCCTAAACTCCCCATTCTACTTATTTCTGTGATTCAGACCTGAATAACCATTGCCTTTTTAGACAGTCATCTCCAAAGAGAATGCACGTACTTCTAATAACTGCAGTGGAACTAATATGTTCAAATCTTCCTTTGAGACTCCCTTTAGTCTATAAACACACAACAAAAATCTGTCTCTAAAATCTCATTTCATTTTCTTTCTTTTCCTTTCTATCAGTAGAGCGGCTTGAACTCAGGGGCCTGGGCACTGTTCCATAGCTTTTTCTCTCAAGGATGGCACTCTACCACTTGAGCCACAGTTTCACCTCCAGCCATTTAGAGGTTAATTGAAAATAAACGTCTCATGAAATTTCCGGCCTGTGCTGGCTTTGACTTTTTTTTTTTTTCAGTCGTGGGGCCTGAACTCTAGGCCCGGGCACTGTCCCTCAGCATTTCAGCTCAAGGCTAGCACTCTACCACTTGAGCCACGGCACCATTTTCGTTTTTTTCTGCTTATGTGGTACTGAGGAATTGAACCCAGGGCCTCATGCATGTGAGGCAAGCACTCTACTACTGAGCCACCTTCTCAGCCCCTGGCTTTGACTCATGATCCACAAATCTTAGCCTCCTAAATAGCTAGATTATAGCCCACTTCATTTTCTTGTCCAGGAGAATACTGTCCCACCTCAACACTATCCGCATACCAGGGAGAAGCTTTGTTATTTTGCAACAATAAAAATAAATAATAAAAGTCTTAGCTAGGTGCTAGTGTCCAAGTAATCCTAATTACTTGGGAGTCAGAGATCAGGGAAAGCTTATAGTTCAAGGGCAGCCCAGGTATCAACACAAGACCCTATCTCAATCAAGAGCTGGGTGTAGTAGTTCATGCCTGTCATTCTAGCTATGTGGGAAGTACAAATAGACTGTGGTCCAGGCCAGCCCAGCCATACATACAAGACCCTGAAAAAGTAACAAAGGCAAAAAGAATTGGGCATGGCTCAAGTGGTATAGAGAATGCCTCAAAAGCATGAAGCCATGAGTTCAACATCCAAGACCACCAAAAAATAATGAAATGAGACAGGCACCAGTGGCTCACGCCTGTAATTCTATCTATTCAGGAAGCTGAGATCTGAGGATTGAGGTTTGAAACCAGCAGGGCAAGAAAACTCTAATTGAGACTCTTCAATTAAGCACTCAAAAAAGCCAGAAGTGGAGCTGTTGCTCTGGTAATAAGAGTACTAGCTTTGAGCAAAAAGGCTCAGGGACAGTGCCCAGGCCCTGATTGAGTTTAAGACCCAGGACTCATACAGACACACAGACACACACAGACGCGTGCACACGCACACGCACATGCGCGCACACACACACACATACGTGCGCGCGCGCAAGAGAGAGAGAAAGAAGTCTTTCACTGTCCAATAAGGAGCAAGGACTTGACATCACGAGCACTCTTTACATGCCAAGAGATTTACAGAGTTTATAAACAGAGTAGAAAGAAGCAGGAATCTAATCATGGTCAACTGTACTGTAAGTACAGTGTCGGGCTACTCTTTCTTACATTCTTTTATTTAGTTGATCAAATGTTTAAGAATTGTTTTCAAGTGGGTAGAGGCAGGAGGAAAAAACAGAGAGAGCAAGGTAAGGGGTGACACTGTCTAAAAAGAAATGCACTTGCTAGGTGCCGGTGGCTCACACCTGTAATCCTAGCTACTCAGGAGGCTGAGATCTGAGGATCAAGTTCAAAGCCAGCCCAGTGCAGGAAAGACTCTTATCTTCAATAAACCACTCAGAAAACCGGAAGTGGCACAGTGGCTCAAGTAGTAAAGCACTAGCCTGAGCTGAAGAGCTGAGGGACAGCGTTCAGGCCTAGAGTTCAAGCTCCATGACTGACCAAAAAAAAAAAAAAAAAAAAAGAAATACACTCATTACCTGACTTATGTAACTGTAATCCCACTATTTATCACCTTTATAATAACATTAAAAAGTATTTTAAAAATTAAAAAAAGTGGGCTGGCAATGTGGCTTAGTAGACTGCTTGCCTAGCATGCATGAAGTCCTGAGTTAAGATTCCTCAGTATCACATAAACAGAAAAGCCAGAGTGGTGCTGTGGCTCAAATGGTAGAGTGCTAGCCTTGAGCAAAACAAACTCGGAGACAGTCCCCAGGCCCTGAGTTTAAGCCCCAGGATGGCAAAAATTAAAAAAAAAAATTTTTTAAGTGTTTCCAAGAGAGGTAACCAAAACTTATTAATATGAACAAGAAAAAATGGGAGGGGCTGGGCACCAGTGGCTCACACATGTAATCCTAGCTACTCAAGAGGCTGAGATCTGAGAATCACAGTTCAAAGCCAGCCCAGGACAGGAAAGTCCATGAGACTCTCATCTCCAATAAACCACTAGAAAACCGGAAGTGGTGCTGTGGCTCAAGTGGTAGAGAGCTCACCTTGAGCTGAAGAGCCAAGGGATAGCACCCAAGCCCAGAGTTCAAGCCCCACAACCAACAAAAAAGAAAAAAAATGGGAGGGGAGTCCAAGCAAATTTTTTAAATTCTACAAAGATTTTTTTTCAGAACTGAGTAATATTGGGTAATATTTTATTGTAATAACAAAAAAATGTTTTGGAAACACTGAGGTTTGAACTTAAAGCTTTATACTTGCTAGACAGGCACTCTACCACTCAGCCATACCTCCAGTCCTTCTCTGAACTGGTTAGCTTGAGGGTGTTACTTTTTGCTGGGCACATGCTGGCTTGGGACCATCTATTATGATTCCCATTATAGCCAGGATGCCAGGCCTGCATCACCATGCCTAGTGACTCATTCAGATAAGAGTCTTGCAGACTTTTCTGCATAGGCTGGCCTGAAACCACAATCCCCCCAATCTCAGCCTCCCACATAGCTGGGATGATAGGCATATAACTATACCCAGCTAGTAGTTGAAAAGAAAGCATCACATGTCTATTTAGGCTAGCCTAGAACCATGATCCGCTTAAGTAGCTAGGATTATCGGCATGTGCCACTGGTATCTGGTTGCAATAACAAGTTTTTATATCAAGCATTTCATGGTGACAGAGTTAAACTAAAATTACCTACCAAAATGAAATATGTATGTGGGTACATATGTATGTGTCTAAGTGTATATACATACACACATACACACATGTGCACATATATAAACATTTTTTCAAAAATAGTAAAGTACAGCCATGCATGGCAGTGTTTGTCACCTGGGAGGCTGAGTCAGGAGGATATAGAGTTCAAGGCTATACTGGCTTAGTTAATAAGTTCAGCTCTGACCTGAGCTACAAAGCAAAACTCTGTCTAAAAAATAAGAAGTTACAATAATAACTATCAACTCAGCAGCATTAAAAACATACTTACGGCTGGGAATGTGGCTTAGAGGTAAAGTGCTTGCCTAGCAAGCATGAAGCCCTCAGTTCGATTCTTAGTACCACATACACAGAAAAAGCCAGAAGTAGCATTGTGGCACAAGTGGTAAAGTGCTAACCTTGAGCAAAAAGAGCCCATGCCCTGAGATCAAGCCCCAGGATTGGCAAAAACAAAAAACAAACATACCATGTTCATAGTGGTATTATTCACAACAGTCAAGAAATAAAAGCAGGACTGGGAATATGGCTTAGTGGTAGAGTACTTGCCTAGCATGCATGAAGCCCTAGGTTTGATTCCTCGGTATCACATAACCAAAAAAAAAAAAAAAATTAAATTAAAAGGAAAAATAAACATTAAAATTTTTTTAAAAGAAGAAAGAAATAAATAGAAGCAGCCAGGTACCAGTGGCTGACACCTGTAATCTTAGTTACTCAGGAGGCTGAAATCTAAGGATCAAGGTTCAAAGCCTGCCAAGGCAGACAAATTAGAGAATGTCCAGTTAACCAGAAAAAAAGCCAGAAATGAAGGTTTGGCTTAAGTGACAGAGTACAAGCAGTAAGAGAACAAGTTGAGCAAGAGCACAAAGCTTGGAGTTCAAGCCCCAGTATCAGCTAACAGAGAGGATGGCATGGGAAGACAAGGCAGCAGAGAAAGGAACAGAGGAGGAGAAGACAGAGAGGAGGGAAACAAACCAAATTTCCATCCTCCATGGATGAATGGATAAATAAAACATGGGCTTTCCATAAAATGGAATATTAGGCTTAAAAATGAAAGAATTCTTGTTATATGCCACTACATGAATAAAATATAAGGATATATTATGCTAGTCACAACAAGTCAGTCATAACAAGACAAATAAGGATTGGGAAATTAGCTCAATACCACATGCCTACCACATGCAATGTCCTAGGTTCAATGACCAGTGCCACAAAAATATAGAAATAAGTAGCATATAAATCTATTTGTATAGGATAACCAGAAGCATCAAATTAGGACAAATAAAGTAAAATGGCAGTTTCCAAAGGTAAGAAATGGAGAAAAGAGAGAGTTATTTATGGTTTTAATTTTGTAGATGAAAAAGATGTAGAAAAATGTTACACAATGTACAAATACAACTCAATTGTACTTTTTTAAATAGTTAAGATGGAAAATTTCATGTTATATATGTTTCACCATAATAAAAAACGTATAGGGGACTGAAGGCCTGGCTCAAGTGGTACAGTGCCTTTCCAGTTCTACCACTCAATGCAAGCCCAGAGTTCAAACTCAGAACTTCGAAAACTATTATAAACAATGTCTACGTATCTTTACATGTCTATACACAGATATCATATAAACATACACATATACACCTAGACCTGCATAAAGATCATATCATCTACAAAAAAATTACATTCCATTGAAAATATAGTTCTAAGAAACAGAATTATTTTCCTTAAGGTTTATAAGATAAACACATACTTTGCTTTTTTAAAAATGTATCCAAAATGTTTATTAGTCATGCCAAATAACCTTCAGTTGTTCTATGCATGATGAAGTATCAATATCATTTATCTTACTTAAATCAATGTTTATTAATAACATATAACTTATTTAGCTTTCTCTTAAAGATGTAGCATCTAAAGTCCTAAGGTGTGGGAATGTACAACCAATGAACAGAATTGAAACTACTGAAAAAAATGTTTTTAATTCTTAATCTTGTCTGTTGAGTTTGTTCATAGGAAGGGAGTCTCAGATGCTCTCTAAAGCTTCCTAGAAGCTTTAATTTTCAGGAGTCAAGCTTCCTGAATATTAGGGGAAAAAGAAATTAAGGGAAAAACAGTGGCTCATGCTTGTACTCCCAGCTAATTAGGAGGCAGAGATCAGGAAAACTGCAGTTTGAGGTGAGCAGGCAAAAAGTTAGTGAGACCCCTTCTCAACCAAGCCAGACTTGGTGGAGTGTGCCAGTGATCTCTCTCCAAGAGATTTTAGGTAGAAGGATCACAATCTGAGGCTGGGGCTGGGGCTGAAATGGTAAGACCACCTGCTTAGCAATAAGAGACCCTGAATTCAAGTCTTGAATTCAAATCCTAAATTCAACCTTTTTTCAATCATTTATATGTTAGAATGAAGCATTTTAATGAAGCACTTAATGGACAACAGTTGATTAAGCCTGAGTGAGAGTCCCAGAATCACCTATTTCTTCTTTTTAATGCTTTGAACTCAGGGCTGTGCACTATCTAGGCAGGCATTCTACTACATGAGAAAGGACGCTAGGCATTTTTCCTTTCATTGACTCTCCAGGTAAAGTCTCACTTTTTTGCCTGAGACTGGCCCCAGACTACAATCCTATCTTTGCTTCACCATAGCTGGGATTACAGACACATGCCATTATTTCTGGCTTACCTGGTAAAACGATGGAATGGCGGGGGAGGGGAGGGGGGAGATACCACACTAACTTTTTGCTGGGGCTGGCCTTTCAAGGCCATGATCCTCCTAATTACCATCTCCTGAATAACAAAGGTGAGAGGCATGTGCCAGAATCACCTTTATCTTACTCAGTGCCTGTTACAGAGCAGGCAGTAAAAAAATACCTGTAAAAGAACTTCATTTTAGACATGTGACTTTACCTCATTTCTCTCGTCTACATCTTTGCATTTTTCAAGAAGAGCTTTCAGAGCAGGAATGTTTCCCTCTTCCACATAATTTATTACACTCTGTGAAATCAGAACTGACATTTTTGTAGAAAGCTGTCGCTACCTTTACTTTGCCTGTTAAAAACAAACAAAATACATGATTTATAGTTAGAAATAAACTAACCAAAATCCTCAAACAAAGCTTATGCTATCTGATCCAGTAATTTCTAGGAATTGACTCTAAAACCAAGAGAAAAGTAAGGATTTTTAGTGCCACATAATCTTAATCATCAGAGCAAAGACATGTATACAACACCTTGACTTTCTAAAATATGTCATATATTTTTATCTCTGGAAACCAGTAAGAGATTTTGTAAACACCACCACCAATACCCAGCATGCTCTTTGTTCCCGCACTTACAGTATCAATCGTAATACTTCAGACTGGCATCAGAGATTGGCTCTTTTGCTTTATGCAGCCTCACCACACCACCATTCAGACCAACTGAAGCACTATTGCCCACACCTGTCATGCTGCTGCATGCACCTGCCTTTGCTCAACTTGCTTCTTTCACTTAGATGTACACCTTCTGATCCACTCTACCAAAGCAGCCACAGGTAGGCAGAGATGATTGGCTCTTGTGTTATTTTGTTTTGCTTGATATATCTATATTTATTTTCACTTAAAAAAAACTATTGTAGGGCAGTCATAACGGTTCATGCCTATAATCCCAGCTACTCCGGAGGCAAACAGTAAAAGAATCACAGTTCAAGCCAGCACCAGTGACTCACGCCTGTAAACCTAACTACTCAGGAGGCTGAAATCTGAGGATGGCAGTTCAAAGCCAGCCCAGGCAGGAAAGACAGTGAGACTCTTATCTCCAATAAACCACTCAGAAAACCAGAAGTGGTACTGTGGCTCAAGTGGTAGAGTGTTAGCCTTGAGCTGAAGAGCTGAGGGACAGTGCCCAGGCCCAGAGTTCAAGCACCACGACCACCACCAACAACAACAAAAAAAAGAATCACAGTTCAAGGTAATCCCAGAAAAAAACTAGAGACACCCCGCCAAATTTCAATATACAGCATGGTGGTATACCCTGTATTCTAGTTACACAGAAAGTAATGAACAGGAAGACTGATACCCAGGGCAGCCCAGACATAAACTAGACCCTATCTCAAAAATAACTTTAACAAAAAACAAAAAGGGCTGAGGGATTAACTCCCTCATACCACCACCAAAAAAAAAAAAAAAAAAAAAAAAAACCATCACAAGGAAAAAATAATGCAGCTTTTCATCTTGCATATGAATCTCAATGCTGACTCTTCAAGAAAAACTTGTTAAGGGCAGTCTTAGCAGGGATTAAAAGTAGGCACCCCAGAGCCAGGCTGCTGGTTTTGACTCCTGACTTGACCACTTGCTGTGCTATCCTCTTTGGTGATTCTCTTGGGCTGCCTGTCTAAGTTTCTCATCTTTAAATAACTGTATGTAAAATATGTAAAAGGATTTAAATGGTGCCTAATACATAGGAGCACAATAAATATCAGCTATTTTATATAACAGAAAAGTATCATCTCTTAACCACCCTTTCTTAGTCTCTCCCACTAGGATATAAAAAGAAGGACTATTTGTTGTTCTATACTAAGTCCTCATCACCTAACCCAGTTCGTGGCCCATAGAAGACACTGTATTCTTTAAATAAATAAGCATTTTTTTTTTGTCAAATGGGGCTATAAGATTATATGTATTCTTTTGACCAATCAGCAAAACAATTGATATATTCTGCCATATTTTTCAGTAGTAGATATAGCCATACTAACGCTATGAAAATATTTTTGTGGGCTGGGAAGGTGGCTCAATGGTAGAGCACGTGCCTTGCGTGCCTGAGGCCCTGGGTTCAATTCCTCAGCACCACATAAGCAAAAAGAAAAAAGCCGGAAGTGGTGCTGTGGCTCAAGTGGTAGAGCACTAGCCTTGAGCTGAAGAGCTGAGGGAAGGCGTCCAGGCCCAGAGTTCAGGCCCCACGACCGGAGGCCCCCCCCCCAAAAAAAAACTATATATATATTTTGTGTGTGTGTGTGTGTATGTGATTTTTAAAAAGTGCTTATTTTTAGAATCTGTAAACAAATTTAACATATCAACAACATTTTGGTATATTCAGAATACTGTCCTGAAAGGACCTGTGGCTTAGTAGGTGCCCTCTACTTTTCTCCCATTACAAACAAAGGACACCAAAGCAAAAATAGTGATCAGGTTGTCAAATCTTACTAATTCGGCACACTCCAGATATGACACAATACATTCCTGTGGCCTCTTCTATCCCACGTCTCTCATAAGTTTCCAACCACAAGGACCCAAATGCAGTGACTGTATCCTGGTGTCAGTATTTCTAGTACTCACCACCTCCATATAGAAGCCAGAGTGACCACCTTGTAAGTATTCTGAGCTCAGCCCTCCCCCACCCCAACAACTATCCTCTCACTCAAAATAAAATCCCAAATACCTGCCATGGCCTACAAGGCTCTATCTGATCTGCTTTACCCCTTGCCAGTCTCCCTAAGCTCATCTCCTACAATTCAGTACTTCATTCTGCTAGGCCACACAGTTTTAGTACAAATGTCAACCTGATCCGAGCCTCCCTAAATCTTCTATAAATCAGCCATCACCTCTGCATCTATCAGTCCCCATTCCATAACCTTGCCTTATTCTTCTAGAAAGCACTCAGCTACTTTAACACACCATTTATTTTTAATGTCTCGTACCTCCTGCTCCCAATAAACGTGCTCAATGAGAATGGGAACTATCTCTGTCCCAGTACTCAACCTCCAGTGCTCAAAGAAGTGCCTGGCAGTCAGCAGAACCCTGTATCTGCACAACCATGAGTGTCCCATGCTCCCGGGGCTGATCCACCTGCCTGAATGCCTGACCCAGCACTGGCACGCCTACTGAACTGGAACATGTCCTTCAACTCAGCTCTGTGTCACCTCTCCTGGATCTCCTCCTCCCTTTCTCCCCTCAACCCTCTACTGCCCTTCCCTGCCTGCTAATATCATCTATACATCACATTTCACATGTGCTTTTAGACTTTCACATATGCTTTTACATCTTCGAATACAACAATGTATCACAATCACCCATTTCTAGGAAACCTTTGGGAACAGGATCACATTTATTTTACAGTTGGTATATATGAATGAAGACAAGTGTTCTTTGTACTATTCTGACTGTTCTGTAGAAGTTACTTTAACATAAAAATGTGAAACACTCACATAAACATCTAGCAGCCCTAATATGGACCAAATATTTTTAATATCACAGTATTACATAAAACTGGGAAGAATGCAATTAAGAAAAGCAGCTATAGACATCAAGTTCAACCATTAAAGAAAACAAAGATTCAAAGTCATAGATTTTTCAATCTTGTTACCTCTCCCATAATCTGTTATGAAGACTGTATGTGTGTCATCTTTGGATACTTTTGTTTTGTTTTTGCCAATCCTGGACTTGAACTCGGGGTCTGGGTGCTGTCCCTAAGCCTCTTTGTTCTCAAGGCTAGTGCTCTCCCACTTGAGCCACAGTGACACTTCCAGGTTTTGGGGGGTAGTTTTTTTTAGAGATAAGAGTCTCACAAACTTTTCTGCTTGGTCTGGCTTCAAACCACAAACCTCAAATCTCAACCTCCTGAGTAGCTAGCTAGGATTATAGGCATGAGCCACCAGCACCTGGTTATCTTTGGATACTTAAAACATAAAAAGGTTAATACTCTTAGTCTTTAGACTAATATTAAGCAGAAATTTTTTTAAAGTTTTTAAAACCATAAATCAAAACTGTTTTTGCCTTAACTACCCAAAAGATGTCCTTTGAACTAGTTATTTAAGGGAAGGTGATCTATTTTTGTCACATAATCACATGAAAATACATTCTACACAGCTACACATCAGTAACAGTTCAATCTAATAGTTCATTGGGAACCTGTAATTTGCAAGTACTCTGCTATGGGTGGAATAAGATGCCATTCTTGCCTATGAAGACAGTTCTTCAGCAAAAGGGAAGTAACAGGAAAAGAGGAAAATGCCTAAAATAGAATTGGCAACATACTGGATAGGGATCAAAATACATGGGTTCAAGAATATATGGATTCATTACAGGATTCTGTTTGTGTATTTGGGGTCAGAAATTCAGCAGTGGGCTTTCCTGACTGCTTTAAATTCTGGTCATCTCTGCATTTATCCTTTCTTCCCTTATTGCTGCCACCATTTTCCCAGTGCTAGATGTTGTCTAGAACACAAAGGATGCCAGCACACTTTAGATGAATAAAGAAAACCTAGGCTGGGTGCTGGTGGCTCACACTTATAATCCTAGTTACTGGGAAGGCTGAGATTGGAAGATTGTGGTTTGAAGAGAGGGGAAGGGAGGGGAGAAGAGGAGAGGAGAGAAGAAAGGAGAAGAGAGGAGAGGAGAGAAGAAAGAAGAAGAGAGGAGAGGAGAGAGGGGAGGAGAGGTCTAGTCTGGTCTGTACTGGTTACCATTAAGTGCAAGACTCAAGCTAGTCCCAGTAAATTTCCATCATGTGGCTGACTAGAGAAGAAGAAACAGGTGGAAGATGACTACAAGTCTGTGCATGTGGCTGGAGACTGGTGCGGCAAGGAGCAAAAAGAAGAGAAGCCAGCAAGAACAGCAGCGTTTCTTGGCGTGGTTATGCCCACCTCTCCCCACCACTTAGGCCGGATGAGTTAGGGAGAAGGTGAAATGCTTCCAATAGCTGGGTGGCAGAAATGAAAACCTGGAAATTAGAGTTCAATGTCACTCTGGAAATCATTCACACAGTGAAGAAAAATACAAAAGGATTCTCAAACTAGTGTACATCAAAACTATTTGAAGGAAGTGGCGCTGTAGCTCAAGTGGTAGAGCGCTCGCCTTGAGCTGAAGAGCTGAGGGACATCGCTCAGGCCCAGAGTTCAAGCCCCACGACCGACAAAAAAAAAAAAAAAAAAAAAAAAACTATTTGAAGAGCTTCTCATATACTCTACCCTGTCTCATTCCCACAGAGAATCCCATCGGGTAGACTTACAAAATTGGCCCCAAATTGGTATTTCAACAATCACCCTCACGGGGCACTGATAAAACAGTCCATCACACTAGGACGAGGGAACAAAGAACTACATCATCTTTCAACCTTGGCTCTCCACTTCCACCTGACACGATCTCTTTTTAAAATGTAGCTGTTTGCTCTCAGGTGTTGTCAAGATGTAGGCAGAACCTTACACATTAGAATCACCCTCAAGAGGTGTTTCCTGGGGCCACGCCCCAGTTCCACATAAACAGGCAGGGCAGCTGCAGTCTTAAAAAATCACCTCTAGGGAGCAGCGATGACTCCATAAAACTGTTATTTACAGAAAAATACCTTCGATGGCTTCAACCTTTCTATATGCCAAAATAACTCGAAAAAGTACAATCCCGTTCTTTGGCTGACAAAGAGATCATCCAAGTACAGCGATGAAAAATACCTGCCGCAGCGTGCAGGGCTCCGGTCGAGCGAAGAATCCGCCCTTCCTCCGCAAAGCTTTTAAAAGCCCGCGCAGCACAATGGAGCGGGGCCCCGCGCGAAAGCCAAGCATGCAAAACAATAGCACCGCGCCAGGGAGGCCATCGGCCTTCCCACCAGCACCGACTGCCAGGGCTCTCCTGCGGGTGTGCGAGCGGCTGCGGGGCCTGGCCGAAGAAAACCCACCATTTCCCGGCCCGCCCCGCCCGGACCCCGCGCGCGCCCCGCCCCGGGAAGGCGAGCCGCAGACCTTCCCGGCGCCCAGCGGACCCCGAGCCCCGTCCAGCCAGCACCTCGCCTCCCCGCCCGGCCTAGCCCGCCCCGCCCCTTGCCCCCGCAGGCAGCCAACCCTCCCCAGCCTGCAACCCGCCCCGCCCGACCGCCGCCCTTCCCCGGGCCCGCACCTCCCCGCAGCCCCCTCCCATCCCCCCAACTCCGCACCCGCCCCGCTGGGCCTCGAACCCTCCCCTCGCCCGCACCTGCACCGACCTGCATTCCTCCTCCGGGCCGCACCTTCCCCCCGACCCGCACCCTCCTCCTGGCCCGCACCCCCCGCCTTCCCCGCCCAGGCCTCACCCCACCCCTGACCCGAACCCCCAACTCCCCCAGGCCGCACCCCGCCCCGCCCAGCCTCGACCCTTCCCCGCGCCCGCACCCCTCCCGCCCGCACCTCCCCCCAGGCCCGGCCGCGCACCGCCCCGAGCCCGCTCCGCGCCGGGCCCGCCCCGCCCGGCCTCCACACCGACTCGCCCCAGACCCTCCGGGCCGGCCCGCCTCAGGCCCCCTCCTCACGTCACCTCACCCCGGCCACTCCCCGGCGACCCGCGAAGCCCCGCTGGTTACCTCCACTCTGGCCGCAGACGACGTCCTCAGTCCTCAGCTCGGCGAGACCCGCCCGCTGGACCACCGGCAAGGTCAGAGGACGCGGAAAGAAGAGGCTGCGGCTCGGAGCGCGTCGCCCTCTCCACGACCGGCGGCCATCTTCCCCCGGCTCGGGAACTGACAGGTCACGTGGGCGGGGCGGGGCGTCGGCGGCCACGCCCCCGGGGCGGGGCCGAGGCGCGGCCGGCGCGGCTGGCGCAGCCGGGCCGCCCGCGGCACTGCCGCTGACCTCGGATGAGTGTATTTTCGCGAGTGCTCCGGGCAATCTTACTTAGGCGTCTGGGTCACCCTTTATATTACCGTGTGACCCAACCTTCCACTGCAGTTAAGCTTATTCAGAGAAATAAACCACAATTATACGCGGAAGAACTGGCACCGCCTCCCGGAGCTGGACACCGAGGGTGACCGGCCCCTCCTGGAAAAGCCCCCTGGCGTGGGCTTTGTGGCTGTGGTTCCCCGCTTCCACCCGTCAGACTGCACCCCTTACACTCGGTGACAGTTGCAGAGCTCTGGACAATCACCAGTGTGACTGGTCCTCTGCGGGGTCTCAGCCGGCCGGGGGCGAGGGGGGGTGTCGTTCCTGACACAGGCCTGGGGGGCTCAGCCGGCCGGGGGGCTTCCTGACACAGGCCTGGGGGGCTCAGCCGGCCGGGGGGCTTCCTGACACAGGCCTGGGGGGCTCAGCCGGCCGGGGGGCTTCCTGACACAGGCCTGGGGGGCTCAGCCGGCCGGGGGGCTTCCTGACACAGGCCTGGGGGGCTCAGCCGGCCGGGGGGCTTTCTGACACAGGCCTGGGGGGCTCAGCCGGCCGGGGGGCTTCCTGACACAGGCCTGGGGGGCTCAGCCGGCCGGGGGGCTTCCTGACACAGGCACGAGGGTCCTCTTTGTCCCTCCAAGTCACATCCACGGAGCACACTCCTCCGTGGTTTTTCTCCCGAGTTGGCTGATGCGCTTCTGCTGTGGCCAAGAACTGTTGTAGACATCAAAACTGCAGCTGGTTGAGGATAAGGCCCGGGGAAGGGGATTTCACAACAGCTCCCAGCTGATCTAATGAAAGTCCATTTTCAGACTGTCCAAATCAGCGGTTTCAAATCTGGAACAACTACTCAGAAGATTACATTTTTGAGGACCCAGAAGGACAGGTGTCCTTTTACAAAGGTGATAGCAACACAGGAAGTGGAGCTGTGGCCCTGGAACGGGGAGCTGCGCCCAAACCTCTCAAGCTATCTGAATTATTTGAAACACAGCAAACATCTGAACCATCTGGCCAGGTTTCCCAGCAGGTTTGAGACACAGGGACCATGTGGACTGTGTATGTAGTTCGTCATTGAAAAAGAAAAGACAACCGTAGCAGCCATGTTCGTGTGGGCTTGAGGGCTGGGCCTCTAAGGCCCCTGACCATCCCACCCCCACCTTGTAACCCACCTCCCACAGGTGCCAGAGCCCCTACCCCCAGTCACTGTAACTGCTTACCACTTTGTTGGTAAAACCACTCCTCTCTCTACAAGCCTGGACACTGGCTTTAGGTATGTGCAGGCTCATGCCCAGGCCAAGTTCTGCCCCCGAGGAGTGACTCATGTCCTCCAGGTCCTGTGGAATAATATGGGGAGAATTTCTCTATGAAGAATTTGGCCAAGCCCACCTCAGCGTCAGCCATGGTCCCAGGCTGCCTAGACCTCCTGTTCCTTCTGCCACCAAATACAGATCTCCATGTGAAGTTTTTGTCTTGTGTGTGTGTATGTGTGCATGCGCGCGTGCATGCGTGTTGTTTTGGGCAGTACTGGAATTTAAACTCAAAATCTTAAGCTTGCTAGGCAGCTGCTCTATCATGTAAGCCATACCTAAGCCCCAATTGGCTTTTAGTAATATTTCTCAAAGAAGCCCTGATACTAATCTGAGCAGAAGGGATTAGAATCAAGCCTCATTTTAGTCCACATTTTAATGTCAGATGGCTGGGGCATCAGACACCGGGATGCAAGGTGGGATGGGTAAGGAGAGGGAGGGAATATATTTGTCAACCAGCTCCTGCTCCAAGGCAGATCTAAACCAGAGAAGGAACACACTCTCAGCTCATGTTTTTTTACATCATTGAGACCAGCATTTCAGTACTAAAATGAGAAACTTTAATGACTTAAAAATGACTAGGCAGCTGGGCACCAGTGGCTCATACCTGTAATCCTAACTACTTAGGAGGCTGAGATCTGAGGATCACAATTCAAAGCTAGCCCAGGCAGGAAAGGCTGTGAAATTCTTATCCCCAATACACCACCAGAAAAATGGAAGTGCCACTGTAGCTCAAGTGGTAGAGGGCTTGCCTTGAGCTGAAGAGCTCAGGGACAGTGCCCAGGCCCAGATTTCAAGCCCCATGACCGACTTAAAAAAAAAAAAAGATTGGGTAACATTTTGTGATCTAAAACTGACTAGAAAGAAATGATGAAAATTATGAGAGGGGTGAGCAGCAAGAGGATATGGGGAATTTGCAGTCATTGGGGAAAATGGAGTTGCTGTACAATTCTTCCACACTACATTCTCCTGCCTCAAATAATTGTTATACTAAGACACTTCTAGTTATTTGTTGTAGTTCAGGGAGTTTTGTTGTTGTTTGGGGTTCTTTTTTTATTTTTTATTTTTATTTTTTGGGTCCGGCTGTGGGGCCTGAACTCTGGGCCTGGGCACTGTCCCTCAGTTCTTCAGCTTAAGGCTAGCACTCTACCACTTGAGCCACAGCGTCACTCCCGGCTTTTTTTTTATGCTTACGTGGTGCTGAGGAATCGAACCCAGGGCCTCATGAGTGCAACTGAGCCACCTTCCCAGCCCCCTGAAATCAATTTCAATTCTGTCATGAGATCTGGAGTTGAGGTGACATACACAAACATAGGTGACATACAAACAGTGTGCTTATTTTTAGTTTATACATGAAATGTTTAATTTAAGTAATATCTTTGAAATTGAATTTTTTTCAATTAAAGTTACTGGGCTACATGTGGTAGAACATAGCTGTAATCCTAGCTACTCAAGAGGCTGAGAAGCCAGGCGCCAAAGGCTCACACCTGTCATCCTAACTATTCAGGAGGCTGAGATCTGCAGATGGTGCTTCAAAGCCAGCCCGGGCAGGAAAATCTGTGAGAGACTTATCTCAAATTGACCACCAGAAAATCAGAAGTGGCGCTGTGGCTCAAGTGGTAGACTGCTCACCTTGAGCAAGAAGAAGCTCAGGGACAGTGCCTAGGCCCTGAGTTCAAGCCCTAAGTCTGGCAAAAACAACAACAGCAACAACAAAAACCCAAGGAATGAAAGAAGGAAGGATCTGGGTGCTGGTGGCTCACACCCATTATCTTAAATACTCAAGAGGCTGAGATCTGAGGATCAACATTTGAAGCCAGCCTTGGCAGAAAAATGCAACAGAATCTTTTTTTTTTTTGGGGGGGGGGGGTTGGTCGTGGGGCCTGAACTCTGCGCCTGGGCACTGGGCACTGTCCCTCAGCTCTTCAGCTCTCAAGGCTAGCGCTCTACCATTTGAGCCACAGTGCCACTTCCAGCTTTTTTTTTCTGCTTCTATGGTGCTGAGGAATCAAACCCAGGTCCTCATGCATGCAAGGCAAGCGCTCTACCACTGAGCCACCTTCCCAGCCCCATTTGGGGTTCTTTTTGTGTAGGTGTGGAGGGAAGTACTGGGATTTGAATTCGGGGCCTGGGCTCTATCCTTTAACTTTTTCACTGAAGGCTGGTGCTCTACCTCTTGAGCCACAGATACACTTCCAGCTTTTTTTTGGTAGTTAATTGGAATAAGAGTCTCATGAACTTTGCTGCTTAAGCTAGCTTTGAACCATGAGCCTCAGATCTCAGCCTCCACAGCAGCTAGGATTGTAGGTGTGAGCTGCTGGTGCCCAGCACATATCTGCTTTGAGAACAAATGTTTTGTGACTGATGCAAGTGCTGCGGGCTGCTTGCACTCTCATGGCCTCTAACACTTTCTGCCTTTGCAGCAAAGGGTAACTAAAATGAGTTCTCACCAGTTTTGTTTCCAAATCGTGTCTTCCCATGTTCTTGGGTATCCCTGTGGTTTACATGGCTTGCCTCTCTAGCAAATGCAGCATAAAGGTTTTGCTGTAATGGCACAGCTCAAATAAGCCCAGGTTCTCTACTTGCAGTGTGTTTTTTTTTTTTTTTTCTTTTTTCTTTTGTTGGTCGTGGGGCCTGAACTCTGGGCCTGGGCACTGTCCCTCAGCTCTTCAGCTCTAAGGCTAGCACTCTACCACTTGAGCCACAGTGCTACTTCTGGCTTTTTCTGCTTATGTGGTACTGAGGAATTGAAACCAGGGCCTCATGCATGCAAGGCAAGCACTCTACCACTGAGCCGCCTTTCCAGCCCTTGCGGTGTGGTTTTCTGTAGGCCGGGAAAATGGGAATGTTCTCTGCATTCCTCACTACTCTCCCCTCAGCACTGCAATTCAGTCTCCTCATCTTTTTCCACAGCATCAGCACACTGGGATGATGACCTCAGCACTCCAACTCGCTTCACATGGCTTATATTTCATTGACTACCTGCCCACTTTTCCATAGATGTCCCAAGAAGTTTCACACACATTGCTTAAAAAATTATGCTTCTTGGGGCTGGGAAGGTGGCTCAGCAGTAGAGTGCTTGCCTAGCATGCACGAAGCCCTGGGTTTGATTCCTCAGGGTCACATACACAGAAAAAGCTGGAAGTGGTGCTTGTGGCTCAAATGGTAGAACGCTAGCCTTAGCACAAGAGGCTCAGTGCCCAGGCCCTGAGTTCAAACCTCAGGACTGGCAAAACAAAAACAAATTTGTTCTTCTTGGATCATAAAAAGAATGTGTTTATTGTATTTTGGAAAGTACACAAAAATTTGAAGGGAAAGCTCCCCTTCAATTTCACCGCATGGAATTCTCTGACTTCTTAGGGATGTGAAACACACATCTATTAGGCAAACTCATTACTTGAGATACTCATTGCTGGAGAGGAGAGGGGCAACATGATGCTCTGTGGCATTACATACTCCTACATAAAAATACATAGAAGGCAGGTTCCTTAACACGAGGATGGTGCCAAAAATAAAGTTATGCACCAGGGGACAGAGTGAAGAACAGACAAGATGCAAGGGAGGAGGGAACAATGTAAACCCTGTGTTCCTGGTCAGGAGGACTTAGAATTGGAGAGAATTCTGATTCAGTACAGATGAAATCCACAAGCAAGGCACTTGTTCACAGCGCCAGCTCAATGTGTGGGCACAGCTGTTTCAGACTCTGAAAGCTCTTCTCATCACCAAATTCTTCCTAGCAGAAACTGAAGGTGCAGAGTCCAGTGCTTCACAGTCCAATCCACTTGGGGAAGTAGATAATGATGTTCTAGAGAGATGTTATCAGAATAAGGTGGGCTAGGAGACAGAGTTGAGAGCTTAGAAGGGTGAACAGTCTTCTGGGGACCAGTTGGGAGTTGAACAATGAATGACCCTAGAGAAAGCAGAGAGATCAAGCAGGGGTCAGGAAAATGATGTGGACTAAGAGGAAGAGAATGGACATTGCCTGGTCAGAAACTACTGGAAATCAATACCCAGCCACTTTAAAGGTTTTTTTTTTTTTTTTTTTTTTTTTATCAATGTCTTTTTGTTTGTTTTTTTGGGGGGTCAGTCATGGGGCTTGAACTCTGGGCCTGGGCACTGTCCCTGAACTCTTCAGCTCAAGACCAGTGTTCTACCACTTGAGCCACAGTGCCACTTCTAGTTTTCTGGTGGTTCATTGGAGATACAAGTCTCACAAACTTTCCTGCCTGGGCTGGCTTTGAACTGTGATCCTCAGATCTCAGCCTCCTGAGTAGCTAGGATTACAGGCATGAGCCACTGGCACCCAGCAACATTTTTTATATATACCCTATTTTTAATTTTTAGGACAGAATTAAGTCATTAGGTCCAGTGCCTTTGCTTCTTAAGACCTATGACCCCTGCCCATTTCCAGAATCTTAGTATCTTATTCAAGCTAAGTGGGCACCTAGAACCTCTATTAATCTCTGAAGCAAAAATGTATTGACAAGTGAACTTTCCCTCCTCCCTTTAACACACACACAGAGCTAATACTGCATTTGATCCATTCAGGGATTTTTAACATCTAATAATGCATTAGGTCCACTCATTGGTTTTAACACCTTCAATTATCTGAGGGTTTTTTTTTTATTAGTTTATACCATAAACATGTGTAAGTCCTATATACCACTTGGTATGTTCTGAAATTCCACCAGCCCCATATTTTCATCTAAGATTTAGTTTCATTTTATCATATCTTAATGGATCCAACAATTTTTCCTTGGTAAAGGTTCATTACTTTTTCAGTGTGAGCTGTGTACTGTGGCATATGCCTCCTAATAGCAGAAGGGAACAGGACCCCAAGTTCAAGACAGTCTGCGTTATACAGTGAGATCTTATCCTAAAAGGAATGAGGTCAGCACATTACTCAGCAGCACTAAATTCCATTTATCTTTCCCTCCACCCCTCTTTCTTTCCTTTCCTTGCCCTATCCCTCCCTTCCTCTCACTCTCATCCCCCACCCTCTTTCTCTCTTTCCTTGTCCTGGGCCTTGAACCCAGGGCCTAAGTGCTGCCCCTAAGTTCTTTTTGCTCAAGTCTAGTACTCTACTATTTGAGCTACAGCACCATTTCTGGCTTTTTCTGTGATTAATTGGAGATGAGTCTCACAGCCTTTCTTACCCAGGCTGGATTCCAACTGCAATCCTCAGATCTGTCTCTGAATAGCTAGGATTACAGGCATGAGACACAGGCGCCTGACTGGATTCCTTTTTTTTTTTTTTTGTTGGTTGTGGGGCCTGAACTATGGGCCTGGGCACTGCCCCTCAGCTCTTCAGCTTAACTAGTACTCTACCACTTGAGCCACAGCACCACTTCTGGCTTTTTCTGCTTATGTGGTGTGGAGGAATCGAACCCAGGGCCTCATGCATGCAAGACAAGCAGTCTACCACTGAGCCACCTGCCCAGCCCATAGATTCTTTTTTTTTAATTTTTTGGTGGGTCATGGGGCTTGAACTCTGGGCTTAGGCACTGTCCCTATGCTCTTCAGCTCAAACTGAGTGCTCTACCACTTGAGCCACAGTGCCACTTCTGGTGGTTTATTGAAGAGTCTCACAGACTTTCCTGCTCAGGCTGGCTTTGAACCGGGATACTCAGATCTCAGCCTCCTGAATAGCTAGGATTACAGATATGAGCCACCGGTACCCGGCTGATTCCTTTTTTTATGTTTCTGATTTTACTTTATAATTTTTCCTGAAACTTTTGGTAAAACTAATGTTTAGCCTAAAGAGCTGCTTTTCCATTTGCTTCTTAGGCAGTATTTTCTCTATTCCCAAATTTCCCACTAAGTGATTCTATATTGACTTTACCTTGACTTATGTATTTGGGCATCTTCGAGCCTATGTATCATGGTATAGTCTTTATCTAGTCACAATATTTTCTAGAATATATCTAAGATTCTCCTCCTTAGCCTTTTTGAATTTTCACTATTTAATCTTGGGGTTTATCATTCACTTTTTGTGTATACCTTATAGTTCTTGATACTACTTGATAAAGTTCTCTGACATTCTCTCCCTCTTCCGCATATGTTTACTCACAGCAGACATTTTAACCATCTCTCTTTCCTCTCTTCCCTGGATTTCCTCTGTACCCCTCTGCATGCTACACTGATACATGCTTTGCAAATGAAAAAATTAATTATAGCTAGAGGAAGCTTAGAACACTTATTGGTCAAGGTAAGATGTGAACTGGGGCTGAAGGTCTGGCTCAATGGTAGAGAGTAAAATTCTGTTACTGGCCATAAAAAAAAAAAAAAATGTTTCTAACTGGTCCTTCCTTACAACATTGGCTAGAAACTCCCGCCAGCAGTGGCATTTTTATTTAAGCAGGATTGTGAGGAATGGTTTATTTAAAAAAGCAGCTTAATAGTTGTATAATAAGGGTTTAGATAAAGCTTTGGTAGTCTCCAAAACAGAATGCCCCTGTAGACTTACTAGGAGAGAAACTGTTCATAAGTAAACCATGGGAGAACTATAGGATATTTAATACTATACTGGAAGAGGAAGATCTCGGTTGTGAGATCAGCTTGGTCACTCATTCTACTCATCCAAGTTAATGAGTCCTGTTATATTCCAAACACCTCAAGTGACTGTGCTCACCATTCAGCAAATATTTATGGAATGCTTATAACGTGTTGAGTACAATTCTGAGCATTGGATGTACAGCAGCACTGGATGTACAGATAAAATCCTGGCCACCTGTCTTTATTCTAATAAGAGAGATGGGCAATGCATAACATCAGCAGTAGAGTGGCAGGTGTCAGGAGGCACAGCATATAAAGAGTTGAGGTGTGCAGAAGCAGGAGCCAAGGGGAAGTGAGGGAAAAGACCATTGTTGGGAAGAAGAGTGGTGAAGCACAAGAAACCACGAGGACAAAGTCCCCCAAAGTGGGGACATGTTCTCTATGTTCAGTGGTCAGTAAGTGTCAGGTAGCCAGAGCAGCAGGAGCAGGTGAGACAAGGAGATGAGAGGGCCATCGGATGACACTGGACTTCAATGTAGGTTAAAACCCAAGGGTTTTAACAGAAAGACACAGATCCCACCAAAGATCACCACAAACTGCCGATAGAACCCACTGCCAGGCGCGTGTGACTGCAGGAATCAAGTGCCCTGCTTCTTCCATGCCAGTCAGTTCCATGAGTAAACTGACTCAGAAAATCAGATGATCATCATACAGCTGTTCCTCATATTGAGTGTGTCCTGAATTGTTCTATGATCTACTTTCTGGGTAAGAGTTAATAGGATTTCAATTAATTGCTGGTGTCCTCATAGTCCTCCAGAAAATACCTTTAGGTAAAAACATTGCTCCAGTGAAAAGTAAGAGATGCATAGTTACCAATCCTCATTGCCTCCAAGACCACAAATGAGATAGGATAACTTATTTGCTGTGTTGTGTTGGACTAGGTCCACTAAACACATATTCTTTCATCTGGATAAGGCTGCCATCCATTCTTTTCTTCTTGCTGTTGTCCATACACATAAACACAAGTGAAACAGTAATGAAGTATGTTAAACTCAAAATGAAGTTCCAGAATTTAGTACTATATATATTTATCTTTATCCACCAAATGAGAAATATACCAAAAATATTAAAACTGGTTGTCAGTAGTAGGATGATGGATGATTGTTGTATTTACTTGAATGTATTTTACTGCTTATATGAAGCCTAATATAGAGGAGGGGAGGGGACAATTAACTAATAAGCACACAAAACTGGTAAGTAATTCCTAATGAGTTTAGACAGGTCACCAATATTGCCTACAGGACTTTGGATGTTAGTATTTTTTCATATTGTGCTGAAGATTCTTCTAAATTTACCAAATTCCACAAAACTTTGTTGCTTTGTGTGAATTGGGAATCCATCTGTATCAACAAGCATAGGTTCTTTCTCTTTAGCAGACACATCATAGTGCCAAAAATGATAAATTTTACAATCACTCCTTTTTCCAAATTGGGAGAAAAATTGTCAAATAGTAAGCATATTGTTGGCAGAACTATAGATTAAATATGCATAATTCCTGTTATTTCTGTGGGGTTTTTTATTTTTTTGGTCTGTCGTGGGATCTGAACTCTGGGTCTAGGCGCTGTCCCTCAGCTCATCAACTCAAGACTAACGCTCTACCACTTAAGCCACAGCACCACTCCCAGCTTTTCTGCTTCTATGGTGCTGAGGAATGGAACCCAGGGGCTCATGCATGCAAGGCAAGCACTCTACCACTGAGCCACCTGCCCAGCCCCATTCCTGTTCTATATACTTGAATATATTTTTTTACTGTTATTCTTATTTTGTTGTGGAAAACATTTTATAGAATTCTTGGCAGAGCTTTTCTTTCTCCAACTCCCTTTCTCATCCCAGTAAGATTCTACAAGAGGCCAGGAGGCAAGGCCCGAAGGAACCACCCCAGACCTTCCCATGCCCCCTCCTCCTCACCTCTTCATTTCATTTGCACTTCCCCAGGGATCTAACAAAGTTCTGATGGTGTCTATGGCCCAGCAATTACTAAATAGCTCCCTCAAAGGCAAGATGTTTAATTCTCTTATTACCCAGCACAAGAATAGGAATGCTACACAAATTGCTTTTGGTTACCACTACTTTTCAGCAAGGCCCAGAATCTCAAAAAGGTGTAATTAAATCTGGTGGATATTCTAAGGTCTTCCATATGGAAAGTGTCTGGACTTATTTCTTTGTTTAGCCCAGTGCCTCTGCACAATAGCAATGAACATAAGGTACTTCTTCCACAGTTTGTTAACAATCAAGAAGTGCCCAAGAATGCTCAAGTTCCCCTAAGTTATCATGATAGAGAAATCTCTTACTAAATGGGGCTCCTGGTATTACTACTCAAAAGCAAAAACCAGATCCAGACATGAGAGATGGAAAAAAGTCAACAGTATGGACCAGGAGTCGGTCCTTTCTTCTTCACTGCCTCCCAAAAAAGTGTTTAAGCAGTTGAGGAGTCAGTGACCCTTAACAATACTGTCACCAAACTGAAGACTACCATTCTCATGAGGGGGCTGGCATTCTGATGGAATTCTCTGAAAATAGCAAACATACACACATGGTTTTTTAAACTACCATTTAATCAATTTTAAAGACACACAAGTTAGAAAAAAAACCCACATGTAGTTAAAAACACCTTTAAAACCCAGCAATAAGCCACCAGTGAGCTGAGGACACAGATCAGAAACAAGTGGTTATGACTTTATCACATCACAGCTTAAATGACACAGTTGTGGTTTCAAGTGACCACACCACAAGAACTGACCTGTGAATCTGTTGAAAAATAACACCTCTTTAAAAATATATTTTGGAATAAAAACAAAAAGCATAGAATACCACATGATATTTTCAACTTGGGAAGGCAAGTGTAAATACTATTAAGTTCTGGCTGCTGGAGTTGGGCCTCCCCCCACGTCTGGGACACAAA